>NW_023270504.1:7253587-7331319 GCF_011800145.1 Mirounga leonina
CCTGAGCTGAAGGCAGTCGCTTAACCAACTGAGCCACCCAGGCGCCCTAAAATTAATAAATTTTATTAATGGTAAAACTTGTTCTTTAAAAATTATACATCTTGTTTAATGAAGCTATTAAATATGCCTCATTATTTTAAAAACCATGTTTTAACACATTATGAAACAGTGACTTGAAGGTCTGGTTCTAAATCTAACTTCTTCTATTTTCTTTTTCTTCATAGCACTTATTACCATCAGCAAAGGTTTTGTTTTGTTCATTGCTTTGGCCCCAGCATATGGAATAGTGTTTGGCCCATAGTGTGTAGTTAATAAGTACTCACTGAGAAACATTCTTTGAACACAATACCATATAATGGTGTGTTATTGTGCATCCCCTTCCCTATTCTATGTTCAGTGGCTTCATGTTGGTAAAAGTGTGACTACTTATGCCACAGAAATCAGCAGAGCTACAAATCAGGGCTTGACCTATTGTTTATTTTCTTTCCTGGTTGTCTATGCCTATGAAAACAATGGACAAAATATTAATAATGAAGATTAAACTTAAAAGCATGGTGCCTATAGTTGTTATATGGTAAACAGCACAAAAATTGAGCAAATAATCCTCTAATATTAAAAAAACGATTTCAGCAAAGTCACTAATATTTAAAAAATGAAGTTCTGACACTGAGTCTTCATGATTTCACTTTCATCTTATTAATGTAAAGGAAAATGCCAACCAACATTCATATCAAAACTATGCTCGGAGCTGGTTGTTAAACACCGACCAGCACACCACCGTCCCTAGCCCACGTGGACCTACAAATGTGGCCTCAGCTGCCTCCCTTCCTATCGCTATCTCCCGTATGTAAGATCCAGTCACACTGTTCTTTGCCAAATGCCCCCAAATGCCAAGTTTTTCATACCTCAAGGTCTTCACACTCATCTTTCTGTCAGGAATTTCTTCTCAGGGAGTTGTACATAGCTGGCTCCTTATTCAGGTCTCAGATCAAATGTCACCTTAGAGAGACATTCTCTGAGTATTCTAAAGTAATTACCTCTTCCTAGTCCCTGTCCTCATTCCCTTTTATTGACTTCATTGCACGTTCTACTACCTAAAATATTTATTAATTTACATGTTGACGGGCTGCCTCCTGTCACTATGATATAATGTTCACTAGAGCAATGATTTGACCGCCTGTCTCCAGTGTACCCTTTGCATTTGGTATGGTGCCTAGCACATAGTAGGTACTCAGTAAGTAATTATTGACTGATGAAAATCCAATTAGAGACTACTGTGCTGGCAATGATATCATGCTGGTCTCTACCAGTGCTACTTAAGTGTAGCAAATATGCAGCGTTTTCTAAAACCAAGATTATGATAGAAGCTATGAGAAAATGCAAGTGGAGGAGAATCTCCACCAACAGAATTTCAGCACCAGTCTTGGGCACTGCTGCCCAGGACATCTGTTCTCCTCCACTCTCCTTGCTCTTTCCTCCTCTTCTGCTCCCAGATAATCTCCTACTTGACAGAAGAGTCTAAAGCAGTGGTTCTCAAAAAGAACAGAGAGATTGAGAAAGCTGTGAGGCTGCCAAGTTTAGAAGCAAAGAGTAAGATGGTACAGCAGGGAGTAGAGGGTGAAGTCAAGTTTTACAGAAGTAAAACATGGTGACACTGGGCACTAACCATGCACCAAGACAAAGACATGACTAAAATACCAGTACTACGTAAGACCATATGGAAACGCTTCTCTTCCCAGAAGGAAAGACAAATTAATCTGAAGATCTTTTTAACTGTAGTTGATACATAATGTTACGTTAGTTTTGGGTGTACAACATAGGGACATGACAGATCTATCTGTTATGCTTCCCACAAGCGTAGCTGCCATACAACACTGTAACAGTATTACTATATTCCCTATGCTGTACCTTTTATCCCTATGATTTACTCATTCCATAACTGGAAGCCTGTATCTCCCACTCCCCTTCACCCATTTTGTCCATTTCCCCCTCCCCACCTTCCCTCTGGCAACTATCAGTTTGTTCTCTGTATTGATGGGTCTGTTTCTGCTCTGTTTATTCATTTGTTCTGGTTTTTAGATTCCACATATTAAGTGAAATCCTATGGTATTTGCCTTTATCTGTCTCACTTAGCATAATATCCTCTAGATCCATCCATATTCTTGCAATATTGTTGCAATGTCAAGATCTCATCCTTTTTATGGCTGAGTAATATTCCAGTGTGTGGGTGGGGGATGGGGTAACTGGGTGATAGGCATTAAGGAGGGCATGTGATGTAATGAGCACTGGGTGTTATACACAACTGATGAATCACTGAACTCTACCTCTGAAACTAATAATACACTAAGTGTTAATTAATTGAATATAAATAAAATAAAATATTCCAGTGTGTGTGTACCACTTCTTTATCCATTCATCTACTGATGGACACTTGAGTTGCTTCTATATCTTGGCTATTGTAAATAATGCTGAGATGAACATAGAGGTCATATATTCTGCAATGAACATAGAGGTCATATATTTTTTCAAATTAGTGTTTTCATTTTGGGGGGGTAATTATCCAGAAGTGGAATTATTGGTTGATATGGTATTTCTATTTTTAATTTTTCAAGAAAACTCCATACTATCTCCCAAGTAGTTGCAGCAATTTACATTCCCACCAAAAGTGCACAGTCCTTTTTCTCTAAATCCTCACCAACAGTTGTTTTTTTGACTCTAGCCATTCTAACAGGTGTAAGGTGATACTTCATTGTGTCTTTGATTTGCACTTCCCTGATGATTAGTGATGTTGAACATCTTTTAATATTCCTAGGCCATGTTAAGTCTTTGGAAAAAGGTCTATTCAGGTCCTTTGCCCATTTTTAAATTGGGTTATTTCTTTGATGTTGCATTATGTAAGTTATTTATATATTTTGATATTAACCCCTTATTGGATATATCATGTGCAAGTATCTTCTCTTGTTCAGTAGGCTGTCTTTTCATTTTGTTGATGATTTCCTTCACTGTACAAAAACTTTTTATTTTGATGTAGTCAAAATAAAAATAGTTTATTTTTGCTTTTGTTTCCCTTACCTGAGGAGACATATCTAGACCAAACTGTTGTTAAGGCTGATGCTCAAAGGATTACTGCCTATGTTTTCTTCTAGGATTTTTAGGATTTCAGGTCTCACATTTAGGTCTTTCATCCATTCTATTTTTATGTGTGGTGTGAGAAAGTGGTCCAGTTTCATTCTTCTGCATGTAACAGTCCAGTTTTCTCAGCACCATTTATTCAACAGATTGTCTTTTTCCTGTTGTATATTCTTGCCTCCTTTGCTGTAGGTTAATTGACTATATAAGGGTGGGTTTATTTCTGGCTTCTCTCTTTCTATTTTTGTGCCAGGATCATACTGTTTTGACTACTATAGCTTTGTAGTATATCATGAAATTTGATATTGTGATACCTCCAGCTTTGTTCTTTCTCGATTGTTTTGGCTATTCGGGTCTTTTATGGTTCTATACAGATTTTAGGATTGTTAGTTCTAGTTCTGTGGAAATGCTGTTGGTATTTTCATAGGGATTGCACTGAATCTATAGATTGCTTTAGGGAGTATGGACATTTTAACAATATCAGTTCTTCTAATCTATGAGCATGGTATGTCTTTCCATTTGTTTGTGTCACCTTCAAATTCCTTTATCAATGTTTTGTGGTTTTTGAGGTAGAGGTCTTTCATCTCCTTGGTTAAGTTTTGTGTTTTTTTTAAGATTTTATTTATTTGACAGAGAATGAGAGAGAGAGAGAGAGAGAGAGAGAGAGAGAACACATGAGAAGGGGGAGGGTCAGAGGGAGAAGCAGACTCCCCACTGAGCAGGGAGCCTGATGTGGGACTCGATCCCAGGACTCCAGGAGCATGACCTGAGCTGAAGGCTGTCACTTAACCAACTAAGCCACCCAGGTGCCCCCTCCTTGGTTAAGTTTATTCCTAGGTATTTTAATCTTTTGTGTGCAATTATAAATGGAATGGTTTGCTTAATTCTACTCTCTTCTACTTTGTTATTAGTGTATAGAAACACTACAAATTTCTGTATATAAATTTTGTATCCTGCAACTTTACTAAATTCATTTATCAATTCTAGTAGTCTTTTTTTTTTTTTAAAGATTTTATTTATTTATTTGAGAGAGAGAGAATGAGAGACAGAGAGCATGAGAAGGAGGAAGGTCAGAGGGAGAAGCAGACTCCCTGCTGAGCAGGGAGCCTGATGCGGGACTCGATCCCGGGACTCCAGGATCATGACCTGAGCCGAAGGCAGTCGCTTAACCAACTGAGCCACCCAGGCACCCCAATTCTAGTAGTCTTTTGGGAGAGTTTTCTATGTCTAGTATCATGTCATCTGCAAAAGTGACCATTTTACTTCCTCCTGGCCAATTCACATACCTTTTGTTTTTCTTATCTGATAGCTGTGGTTAAGACTCCCAGTACAATATTGAATAAAAGTGACAAGAGTAGAATATCCTTGCTCCTGATCTTGGAGAAAAAGCTCTCGAGTTTTCAGCATTAAGTATGATGTCAGCTCTGGGTTTGTCACATATGGCCCTTATTATGTTGAGGTATGTAACCTTTAAACCTACTTTGTTGAGAGTTTTTTCCCATGAATGGATGTTGAATTTTGTCAAATGCTTTTTCTGTATCTATTGAGATGATCATGATTTTGATCTTCATTAATGTGATGTATCAAATTCATTGATTTGCAAATATTGAACCATCCCTGAAATAAGTGCCACTTGATCATGCAGAATGATCTTTTTAATGTATTATTGAATGTGGTTTGTTAGTATTTTACTGAGGACTTTGCATCTATGTTCATCAGAGATATGGCCTGAAGTTTTCTTTTTTTGTAGTGTCTTTGTCTTGATTTGGTATGGGAGTAATGCTAGCCTTATCAAATAAACTAGGAAGTGTTCCTTTCTCTTCTATTTTTTGGAATAGTTTGTGGGGAATAGTTATTAACTCTTTAAATATTTGGTAGAATTCACCTGTGAATCCATCCTGGACTTGTATTTGTTGGAAATCTTTAAATTACCAATTCTATTTTATTACCAGTAACTATTCTGTTAAGATTTTCTATTTCTTCCTGATTCACTTTTGGAAGATTGTATGTTTCTAGAAATTTATCCATTTCTTCTAGGTTATCCAATTTGTTGGCATATTGTTTTTCATAGTAGTCTCTTATAACCCTTTGTATTTCTGTGGTGTTGGCAATTACTTCTCTCTCATTTCTGATTTTATTTGGGTTCTCTTTTTGATGAGTTTGGCTTAAGGCTTATGAATTTTGTTTATCTTCTCAAAGAACTAGCTCTTGGTTTTATCTTTTCTGCATTTTTTAGTCTTTATTAATGAAAAGCAGAGCAGAAATAATTTCCTTCCTCTACTCACCTTGGGCTTTGTTCTTTTTCTCATTCTTTTAGGTGTAAGGTGAGATTAAGATTTTTCTTTTTTTTTTTTCAGGTAGGCTTGCATTGCTATAAACTTCCCTCAGAACTGCTTTCACTGTGTCCCTGAAATTTTGTACCATTGTGATTCTATTTTCATTTGTCTCCATGTATTTTTTTAAAAGATTTATTTATTTATCTTGAGAGAGAGTGAGCGGGGGGAGGGGCAGAGGGAAAGAATCTCAAGCAGACTCCCTGCTGAGTGCAGAGCCCTAGGTGGGGCTCAATCTTACCACCCTGAGATCATGACCTGAGCTAAATCAAGAGTCAGATGCTTAACTGACTGAGCCACCCAGGAACCCCTGTCTCCATGTATTTTTACATTTCCTTCCTGATTTCTTCATTGCCCATTGATTGTTTAGTAGCATGTTGTTTAGCTTCCATGTGTTTGTTTTTAAGAATTTTTTCTTGTGATTAATTTCCAGTTTCATACTGTTGTGGTTGGAAAAGATGTGTGTGTAATTTTTATGCTCTTAAATTTATTGAGACTTGTTTTGTGATCTATCCTGGAGGATATTCCATGTGCACTTGAAAAGAATCTGTACTCTGTTTTTGGATGAAATGTTCTGTATGTATCTGTTAAGTTTATCTAGTCTAATGTGTCATTCAAAGACACTGTTTCCTTATTGATTTTCTACATGGATGATCCATCCATTGATATAAGTGGGGTATTAAAGTCCCTACTATTATTGTATTACCCTCCATTTCTCCCTTTATGTCTGTTAATATTTGTTTTATGTATTTTGGTACTCCTATGTTGGATGCATGAATATTTACAATTATTCTCTCCTCTTGTTGGATTAATCCTTTTATCACTATGCATCGCCCCTTTTGTCACTTGTTATGTACTTTAACACTTTGTTAAAGTCTATTTTGTTTGGGATGCCTGGGTGGCTCAGTTGGTTAAGCGTCTGCCTTTGGCTCAGGTCACGATCCCTGCTTGTGCTCTGTCTCTCTCTGACAAATAAATAAAATCTTAAAAAAAAAAAAAGTCTATTTTGTTTGATATAAGTATTGCTATCCCAGCTTTTTTTTTTTTTTTTTTGCTTCCATTTGCATAGAATATCTTTTTTCAAGCTTTCACTTTCAGTCTGTATGGGTCCTTAGGCCTGAAGTGAGCCTTTTGTAGGGAACACGTAAGATGGGTGTTGTTTTTTTTAATCCATTGAATCACCCTGTGTTCTCAATTGGAACATTTAGACCCTTTATTTTTAAAGTAATTATTGATAGTTATGTATTCATTGCCATTTTGTTTATTGTTTTCTGGTTGTTGTTGTAGTTCTTTTCCGTTCCTTTCTTCTTCTCTTGGTCTCTTCCCTTATAATTGTTGACTTTCTTTAGTGTTATGCTTGGCTTTCTGTTTATTTTTTGTGTACCTCTTATAGGTGTTTGGTTTGTGGTCACCATGAGGTTCATATATAACATCCTAAGTATAGAGCAGTCTATATTAAGTTGATGGTCACTTAAGTTTAAACACATTCTGAAAAATTTTTTGCTCCCCTCCCCCATGTTTAATTTATATGTTGTCATATTTTATATCCTGTTATTCAAATTTTCTTACTTCTAAGTATGGTCTTTTCTTTTCCACTTCAAGAAGTCCCTTTAATTTTTCTTGTAATGCCAGCTTAGTGATGAACTCCTTTAACTTTTGTTTGCCTGGGAACTCTTTATCTCTTTTTTAATTCTTAATGATAATCTTGCCAGGTAGAGTATTCTTGGTTGTAGGTTTTTTCCTTTCAGCACTTTGAATATATCATGCCACTCCTTCTGGCCTGCAAAGTTTCTGCTGAAAAATCAGCTGATAGCCTTATGGGGTTTTCCTTGTATGGTACTTATTGCTTCTCTCTTGCTGCTTTTAAAATTCTCTCTTTAGCTTTCTTTAATCTTTGACTTTTTAATTGTGATGTGTCTTGGTGTAGAACTTCTTGGGTTCATCTTCTTTGAGGCTCTCTGTGCCTCCTGAGTCACAGATCTGTTTCCTTCCCTGAGATAGAGACTTGTTCAGCTCTTATTTCTTCAAATAAGTGTTCTGCTCCTTTCTCTCTTCTCCTTCTGGGACTCCTATAATGTGAATGTTTGTTTGCTTGATGTTGTTGAAGAGATCCCTTACCTATCCTCACTTTTTAAAATTCCTTTTTCTTCTTGCTGTTCAGCTTGGGTGCTTTCCATTACCCTATCTTCCAGATTACTGATCCATTCTTCTGTATCCATTAATCTATTGATTCCCCCTAATATATTTTTCATTTTATTTATTATATTCTTCAACTCTGATTAGTTGTCTTTTATATTTTCTATCTTTTTGTTGAAGTTCTGAGTTCTTCCACCCTTCTCTCCAGTCTGTGAACATCTTTATGATCATTAAACTCTTTATCAGGCATATTGCTTAGTTCTTTTTCTCAGGTTTTGTCTTGTTCTTTCATTTGCAGCATACTCCTCTGTTTCCCTGACTTTCTGTGTTGTTTCTATGAATTAGGCAGAAGAGCTATTTCTCCCAAACTTGAAGGAATCATCTTGTGTATGGTTTTTCCCTGTGTAGACTCTGTATCTGGTGACTTTGACTGGTTGGAACTGTAGCTGATATCAGTGGGGGCCCTAGGGCGCTCCATTCTGGAACTGCCCTAGAAGGATGCCTGGAGCTTAAGTGGACATGAGTTGAGGTGGTCTTAGGACTATCTGTACAGAGAGTGCCCTAGCAGGACAGCTGAAGTGGGTGCAGGCTAGTGGGTCCTGAGTTTCTCTACACAGCACCCTGGTAGAATAGCTGAAACTGAAGTGTAGGCATGGGCTGGGGCAGTCCCTGGGCGCTGTGCACAGAGGTGCCCTGGCAGGGCAAATGGAGCAGAGATGGGTATGGGCCAGATGTTCTGAGGGTACTCTGCACAAGGGGCACCCTGGTGGGTTGGCTGGAGCTGAAGTGATGTAGGCCTCAAGTGTTCCAGCATGCTTTGCACTGTGTCACCTTGGCAAGGCAGTGGAGCTGTAATGAGTGCTGAACAGGGATGTCCTGTTGGGCACTATTGTGGGGCTACCTTAGGGCTGGTGTGAGTTAGGGCTCTGGGGCTCACTGACTGACAGAGAAGGCTAGCTCGGGCACCCAGACCTTGCTCTCATTCATATGGTCAAGGTGGAGGGGGAATGTAAACTGTGGTCCTCACCAGCCCCTTTGACCTGGAGAGAGTTCCAGTAGCTCCCAGCCCTTTGGCAGTGTGGTAGGGCTGGTTCCTGTATATTCTAGTTGCCTTTTTAGACTGTGGCTTTTTTGTGTGCCCCAGTGCAGACAGATCTGCTCACAGTCCCTTAGTACTATCCCTCCCCACTACAGTTCTCAGTGTTAGGGTTTCCCTTTATTACTGTGCCATTCTGTATGTGGTCTTTTACTGTGTGGAAGCTGTTCGGTCAGCACTCAGATCTTTTTCAGGAGAAACTGCTCTATAAATAGGTGTAGGTTTGGTATCTGTGAAGGAGGTGAGTTCAGGGTCTTCCTATGTCAACATCTTGGACCAGAACTATTACTCCCTAATTTGGTAATCTTTAAAACACTTACAAAACCTGATAATTTAAGACTTTACTCAACTTATAACTTGTATAAAACACCATAGAGATTTCAGCCACATTAAGATAGTTGCATTGGCTGCCATGTTTTTCTCTCTCATGGACTGCTGTATAGATTAGGTGATTCACTTATGGTTGGATCTACTCAGTATGGTATTGATTTACCTCTACTTAAATCTAGTTAAATCCTGTACTACAGTCCAGGGTCTACATGGAGTATGACCCTTATACCATCCACACAGAAGGAATATTCCTGCCCTTGGAGACTAGTTCCATATTATTAGCCATGTCAAATATAAGATTAATATGAGATTAACATGACTGACTTGGGAAGGAAGGCAGAGGAAACAGGCACCCTGAGGTAATGACAATACCATCTACTTGCACTATCCTAAGAGTTTAGGTGCATTATTTCTAATAATATTCATAACAACTCCTAACATTTACCTAGTGTTACTATGCTAGAAACCAGGGTAAGCACATCACATATATTAACTCCTTTAATCCTAATAACCACCCTAGGAGGGAGATTCTATTATTTTCTTTCTACCACTGAAAAGAGTGAGATCAAAAGGATTTAGTAATTTATCTTGAGTCATACAGTTACTCACAAGTTAGGATTCAAACCTGAACAGTTTGGCTCTGGAATTGATACATTTACCTACCCCACAAAGCCACACAAGGCTGTGGATAATCTTGTTTTACAGAGAAGGAAACTGAGGCTTAGAGGGATTCAGAAACTTGTTCACAATCACAGAGCTAGGAAGTGACAGGACCAAAATTTGATCCCAGTCAGCTGCATTCCACAGCCTCTTCATCACCAGGTCAACTATGACTTCCACCCAGGAGGCCTTACAAGTGACTTTAGACAACCCTTGCCCACTCAGAGCCAAGGGCACGAGGGCAGCAACTGACGGTTTACAAATAGATCCTCTCTTACAACTGCTGGTTCACTCTGTTTGTTTCTTTATAGTGTAACGTAAGAGTAGGGGGTTTAGGTTTGAGTGTGAGTTTTACCAATTTAATTCAGTGGTAAGCATGGTGTTATCATGGGGAATAAAACACTTAGTACAGTATCTGATTTGGCACAGGTACATGCTTAATAAGTACTGAGTGATTATCATCTTAAGTGGTCACCAAAAAAGATTTGACCAAAACTTGTAAATAAATTGAATCTTGCAGCTCAGTATAAATATCCTTTTCAAGGATGGGAAAGCAAATCTCACATTAAAATTTGCATAGGAAATCCTGTATCTAATAGGTTAATATGTTCTTAGGCAAAAAAAAGTGTGAGACATTTTTCAGTCCCCAGAATTTCTCAGTCAAGTAAAATAGATGAGTGTTAATTAAAAATGTAAATAAGACAAATCTATAAAAGAAAACAGAACTAGAAATATTTACCAAAGAACCAAAAGCATTGAAACTACACCTGGAATGTCTTAAGAAACTTTCACCAAAATTAATCAAATCAGGCTCTTGCAGTTTTTTTATAAAAGACTTAACTTTCATATTATAAAACAATGAAATATAACTTTTGTTATGAAATCCCAATTTCTTCCCATTTGAATGCCCCCAAACTGCAATTTCAACACCACCATTAAAATCTTGGGCAGTAAAGGGCCTGCAATTACCTGATAAATTTGAAAGCTATGATGAGTCAATCTAAATAATTCTGGTTAAAAAACAATCTTGTTTCCTTGGGTGCTTTTGGTCTCAACTATTTGCCTTGACCACACACTTTATTATTTCTGTATGGAAAGCTTCTAGGACATTAATTTTATATCCGTGCCTTAAATCACTTGGTATTTTAAAATGATGATACCTTTCTTCTTTGAGGTGGATAAGCATTCACGCTCTTCTTTGACAGAGATTTTACAACTCTTCATCCGACAGAAAAAGGATCGCCTTGAGCCAGAATACACATGAGTCCTTCCACTGTGGAAATTCCTGTGAACTTGCAAACCAGCTTTCATAGCAGGAGGAGGCAAGAGAACAGGTAGAAAAGAATATTTTCATATAGATGGTAAGAAATGTCAGGAGACACATTTCAAAATTATTACTTTTTATAAATTGAAAAAGAAAAATGGTTATTTAAAGCAATGACATCATTATATGGTAAACCATAAAGTGAAATACACCAAAAAGAGCATTTGCCAAGCAATCATATTTTTATAATTTATAAACACTTGCAATTTATCTTCATTTTTTCCCTAGGGATGGAAACAAAGGTAATCCAAGTGAAATGAAATTTGAGGTTTTTTTCATTTAAAAAAATTTTTAACTTATAGTAGTAATCAATGGCATAAAGCATCATTATATTATAAATAATTGGTACTAAGCATTTGCAGAGAAGATAAAGGATATTTACACTTCCAAAGCACAATTATACAAGGTCTTTCATATTGAGTAGACCTAACTCATATAAGAAAGAGAACCGTCTCAGCATATAGCTGAATAATGGAAACCCCAGCAATTTTTTAAATCCCAAATGATACTTTCTTGTAAAGACTTTATTAACATATGAAAAACAGTGAATATGAAGCAATCACATACTCCCCCCTGAACAAAGCATCTTCATATGAATATATTTGTTTTGTATGTATATATAAGAATTCTCTATTTAGTTATATTGTTTTTTGAACTCTCAGGTTAATGATTGTAAAGTTCATTAAATTTCCTCATGATAAAACCGTAATTAGCTAATTTTTCAAAATATTGTATAGCTGTGCTTTTAAGTAATAATTATATTTACATAAAAGTATGGGCATGCTGAAATGAGCACTTACTTTTGGCATCGATCAGCTTCTCTCTCGGTGAAATATCAGAAGAAGAAAGTTGCTCCTTTACTTTGGCAACATCTTTTGGATGTAAGAAGTCAAATAAGCTTTGTCCAGTCAAGCTAGCCTATTTATAAGGTAGATGTTCATTTAAAATCAGTACCATAATTTTTCTACATTTCTTCACACAACCATATGGTAAATACTGTTAAAACTGCTTTTTCTTAGGCTCAAAGATACATCTACCACTCCATGTGACATTAACTTAGTGTTAAAAGCAGGGTGATACTTGTAGATAGAAATACATGCACACAAAACCGTATATGGAAACAGACAAATCACAAATACCTAATCACTAATATTCGGTGAACTCTTGTTAACATCCCCCAATTCATTTGTTGCTTCTAAGTCATATTATGATTTACTTTAAATTTTTCTTAACCTTGGTAAAAGTAAAGAGACTGCATGCAATATGGAAGCCACAAAGTATCTGTGATTTTATGGTGTGACTCAGATTTAAAAAAAAAAAAATCAATGTACTATTAAACAAAGTCCAACCTAGAACACCTCCCACTTCCCATTCCACTTCTCCCAGTATGTACAGCATTCCCACGTCTATGTCTTTGCTTATATGGTCTCATCACCTAGAATTCATTACCCCTTCTCTACAAACTCATAGTTCCCTCGCCATTCTAACCAATTGGCTTTTACTCCCCAACTCTCAACTTGGCAGGCGAGAATTCTACCACTGAACCACCAATGCCCAACTCCCTCAACTTGAAATGTCTTCCTCCCCTTCTCTGCTCATCTTAACGCCTAAGCAGACATTCTATTTTGTATATGAAGCCTTCCCTGACCCACAGTGATCACCCCACCTTGTGAAATCCTTTATTACCTAAGTAGACATATTAGACAGAACACATGGACCAGCTGGACAAATGGCCAAGTAGCCAAGATAGCTTGGAAGTTAGATATCTCATATTTTAAATAATAGCATTTTATAAATCAATCTACTGTGTGAACTCTATGCTTCAAAGCAAATCAGGTTTCTGAATCTGAAAAGCTAAGGACCATACCCTACATCATGGGGATTCCAAAGTCCTCCTGAGTAGTCAGTATATCTCTTGAATGGTCTGAAATGCTAGGTCAGTGCCCAGTGGGATGAGATTCCATGTCACTAATTTGGAACTTAAATGTTATTCTGAATTGTAAGTTATCTTTGTGTGTGTGTGATGTTTTCTGTTTCCTGTTAGGAAATAGAATAATCAAGTCTTGACCTGCCTTTGTGTCCCTGATGCAGCTACAACCAGCTGCATGATTCATTTGGTTCTTACTCCTTCTGTATGTAGGCTCATAATACCTCTTCTTCTGCTATTTAACTCATTATCTGTGAATCTTATATCTCCCAAATTTTCATGTTTGGGGAGAATATAGGTGAAATTATTGGGAGTTATTTAAGAGTAAAGCTGTGGTCTATCTGATGTATATTTTAAAAGTGACCACAGGTGCTAGTTTATTCACTCTATTGGATTAGTGTTAGTGCTAGAGCTTTTGAGTAACTAGTTCAAATTAAATGGTGCTCAGGAATGAGGAGGTAAAGGATTATAAAAGTAGTTAAATAAAAGATGAATTTTAGAGTTTGTTGCCAGAGCTTAGATCAAAAGCTGTTATGCAATGCATATAACCTAATAATAAATAATAATGCTGTCTTTTGGAGGAAACAGAAGGACAGCTAACATTGTTCTGACAGTCTCAAATGTGACAGTTATTTTGTCTCTACATCGTAAGGGATAGGTGTAATCATCATTTCCCCTTTTTACATAAGAGAAAGTTGCAGCTCAGGAAAATTAAATAGCTTGCTGGAGGTCAGGAAGTGAACACCCTTATCAGAAATAAAAATCCATGGGGTGCTTGGGTGACTTAGTCATTAAGCGTCTGCCTTTGGCTCAGGTCATGATCCCAAGGTCCTGGGATCGAGCCCCACATCTGGCTCCCTGCTCAGCGGGAAGCCTGCTTCTCCCTCTCCCACTCCCCCTACTTGTGTTCCCTCTCTCGCTGTGTCTCTGTCAAATAAATAAAATCTTAAAAAAAAAAAAAGAAAGAAAGAAAAACCCATAGTGTTTCCATATATTTCCATCTCTCTGGGAGTTCTAACCTAGCAGAACCTAAGCACCCACAGCCCAGGGGGAGGATAGGGTTCAGGAAGAGAACTCGGAAATATGTGTTCGTTCAAAAAAAATTAAACATTGTGTGGAAAATGTCTTCAGTTTTGGATACCTGATCATAATTAAGTATTTTGGAGACTGATTTAGAAACGAAGAGAATTTTTCCTCTCTCACATCCAACCACAAATAGGAAGCCTTCTGCAGTCTAGGATTTAAAAATATAAAAGTGAATATTTTTAAATATCTTCTGTTTTTCTTACACACATTCAGATACTGTGAAAATTCCTATAGCAATAAAACAAAGTGGTCAGAGAGCTAGTAAAATCAGGACATTTTCTTAAGCTATAAAAGGATTGATGAAGAACATCAAATTGAACCCCAGTCTAAACTAGTTTTTGACATGGAAAGTTTGGCTACGGAATATTTGATTGAGATATTTTCTAATACAAAAACGACCCATCCCAAATTCTATACTGCATATAGAAACTATAAAGATATCAAAACACAGCATTAACAACTGTCCGGGGATGTGCTTAGATGAAGGGAATGTGTAGAGCGGGCACAAGGAAAAGAGAAGACATTCTACAATATACTTTTTAAATAATAAGGTGTCGCTCATTTAAAATGAAACTTAAAAAATTCTAACATCAGTTACTCCCATTGAAATCTGCCCAGTATATTCCTTGTGAAGCAACTTCTAGGGAAATGGATATATATGGACACAGGATGAGTCTAGCACCCCACTGGACATTCCCTTGATTAATTTCTACTAACTGGAAACAAACATGAGGTGAGTTAGGCAGACATATTCTAGAAGGGCAGAACCCATGTTATGTTAGGACTGAAAAAACACACTTAAAGATTAGTGAGAAAGCTTCCAAAGCATACTGTACATTTTGCTAACTTTAAATATCTTCATCTTAAAAAAAAAAATCCTTACATTCCTATCAGAAATATTATATTTAAATTCAGCTGTTCAGATAAAAGAGCTTTTTAAAAAATTTAAAAGAAAAATAGACAAGTATACATATGAAGAATCTTTCTGTTTAAACATGCTGCAGTTTAAAGCCCAGGAGTCATAGCACAAGATCAAGACATTTTATCACCTCCTGGGGGCAGGATAAGCCAATGACATGGTCATATTTTCCAGGTCAAATAAACCTCTAGACGAGTGAATCTGAAAACCCATGCATATGAAATGATGAGAACAGAAATGCCAAAGCATCGACTAATAGCTCAGTAAGCAGTAACTGGCTAATGTGCGGAGAACAGGATCCAGAAGAGAAAAGGATACAAGGTAGATGGCTTTGAAGGAGGTGGTGACGGAGGGGAACAGACCCCATGGCATAGGAGGTGAGTACAGCAGGCAGTGTAAGTTTAGGATTAAAGACGAGCTTTGCTCCATACTTTGGAAAGTGCCTATCCTCTGTCTCTACTTTCATCAGCCCAAACTAAGACACGGTTACTTAGGCAACTTATTTTTGTAGGAAGGGAGCTGTGGTGTACGAGGGAACCCTGAATGTTGGCAGCCGGAAGCAAACTGAAGAAAAGCTGCCTCCCATCCAAGTAAAACTGAAAGGACAAACACAGCTTAGACAAATATAACTCTTGACTTACCTTAAGGATTAAATGTCTGAGCTCATTATCCTGAATAAATGAAGGTCTATAATTATCTCCTGCATAAGAATTTGTCATACCTAAAAATAAGTCCAAAAGTTACGGAAAATAGAGTTGGAAATGTAGGGAACTGCACACTGTTGCTGTTGCATTGAAGACGGTACTTTCAGCACATTCTACAACTTTATCGTAATCATTCTTTCATTATTACTAGATTAAGATGTCCTGCTTTTATACTTGCTAAGTTCTTGGATCTTATTCCCTTATACTTAAATGTGTAGACAGTAGGAGCTGGATTTCAAAAAAGAACTAGATTCTTTTTAATACTATAACAACATGCAACAGTATTCAAGAATCTAGCTAGAATTGATAATTCCGCTTCTTAAAACTGCTCCCGGGCACCAGGGTGGCTCAGTTGGTTAAGTGTCCAACTCCTGATCTCAGCTCAGGTCTTGATCTCAGGGTCGTGAGTTCAAGCCCTGTGTTGGGCTCCGTGCCGGGCATGGAGCCTACTTAAAAAACAAAAAACAAAACAAAAGAACTGATTATGTGAATTACCCTAAAGAGGAAGATTGTGGAACTTTAAATCACTTCTATGGATTCATACAATTTTCCCATATGGCGCTTTAAAAATCATATGGAGATTTCTGATAATATATAAAAATGTATAAAATATAAGTGAAATAGTTCATTTTAAGCCCTTAGCACAGAGTTTATTGTATTAAAATAAAAGTCTCTAACTGAACAGCCGACAAAATGAGGAACCAGCAGGTAACGACCTAGGTAAACCTTTCAATGAGAGAAATAAGGGAAGCGCCGAATCATCACATTTGCCTTAAAGGCATCCGCCCACCTCAACAGGAGAAAGCCGTTCGTGGCCACAAGGGGGCGCAAGGGACAGACCACCAAGCCAAGGTGCCTTGTCCCCAGATAACCTCCAGGCAAGGGTAATTCACAGGTAAATCAATTTTCCCTCTCTTATCCTTCTCAACTTCTCCTAACCCCAAGCCCCTCTTCCTGAGGACAGCAAGAAAAGTTGCTTTTGCAAGAGAAAGATGGGTTAATACCCTGAGAGGTTTTTGTTGTTGTTTTCCCCACCCTGGGACATTTTAACCACACAGTGGCCCTTGGATGTATTTGCAGCTCAAACTCACAAAATACCTAAGTGCTGGAAGAGAAAAAAAACCCAGAAAATAAAAAATACCTAATGGTCTGACTTGATCGTTTTTTTTCAGACCGGTAGCACCCTTATGAGCCTGGCATAAGCAAATGAAAATCCCTGTCAGAATCTACCTTAGGTAGGTCTCCAAGAATTCCCTCAAATGATTTCTTGTTATTATAAATGACTACATAGCAACCTGGTGGGAGGGAGTTGAGAAAGAGCAGAAAGATACAGACCGAGTTCCAGACCAGGGTAGAGCCATAAATCAATTTGAGCAAGGCAGTGCTATCTGCTTGTCTGGCCCGAAGGTTGGCAGAAGTATGCTGGGGAAACCCTGTCCATGTCCATCAGCCAGAACGGGCGAGCCTGGGCAGTGAGCGAGGACGTGCTAAGGAGAAATGGGGGGTGGGCGTAAGGGCCGAGCCGAAGCCAGGCTGAGGTGTGTTAATAAAACGCATGCTGTGATATTCTGTGCATGGGCCAATGAGGGGTAACAAAATTTTTAAGATTTTATTTGAGAGAGAGAGAGCACAAGTGGGGGTTGGAGCACAGGGAGAGGGAGAAGCAGGATCCCCGCAGAGCAGGGAGCCCCATGCGATGCAGGGGCTCGATTCCAGGACCCTGAGATCATGACCTGAGCAGAAGGCAGACGCTTAACCAGCTGAACCACCCAGGCGCCCTGAGAGATAACAAACAAGGAAACATGATCACTTACCTTTATTACAGCGTTCATTAGGTTAAAATGATCAAAATCACAGTAACTATTCCTCCTGCTCCCCCCCACCCCCACCCTGAGTAAACTCTGTGCTTGCCCTTTATAGGTGTTACTCTTTACTCTCAACAACGACCCTACTCAGTAAATGCATTATCCCTATTTTACGGCTATGGAAGTTGATCAGAATGTGAAGTGACTTGAATAAGTCACACCGCTATTAAGTCAGGGAGCCACGCTTTGAACCCAGGAGGTTTGCCTCTGGGAGCTACATGCATGGACCACTGCACCCCACTGAGCCCCAGTAATATGACTACACATATAGAATGCCCACAGTTTCTCTGAAGGCACATGCTGAGAAGAAGGGCTACTCCAAGTGCTGTCTGCAGACCAATGTCATCAGCAAACTGTGGCAGGTGAGTACAGAAATGAAGAACAAGCATTTCTAGGGGCGCCTGGGTGGCTTAGTCGGTTAAGCGTCTGCCTTCCGCTCAGGTCATGATCCCAGCGTCCTGGGATGGAGCCCTGCTTTGGGTTCCCTGCTCAGCAGGGAGCCCACTTCTCCCGCTCCCACTCCCCCTGCTTGTGCCCATGCATGCGCTCTCCCTCTGTGTCAAATCAATCAATCTTTTTAAAAAAATTTTCAGACACTTTTATGGAAATGTGACATTGTTGTGCCAAGCCACAGCCCATGATCATTTTTCCAGGAATTAACTGTACTTTATAATGGGTGGGGGGTGGGTAACACTTGTCCTCCACCCAGATAATTTCAAAAGCACTATTTAAAGTTTACAGTACAAAAACTCATTTCACGACCCATTTGTCTTTAAAATAATTATGTAGGGACCAAAATAACATGATCCACATGCAGCCCTCTGATGATTTGGGGTCCAGGTTTTGCGGAACAAGTTGGGTGGTCTACTCCTGTAAGGGCACTGGAATGCAGGCAGACCCAGTTGCCTTAAGTCCTCTCACTTGTGGGCAGCACTGACTTAAGGGTATGCTCAGGATGGGTGATGAGTCCTTGACCACCTCAGAAGGGCCAATGGCAAAAACCTGTGCTCTGGTGCAAGGAATCTGCTCTGGATTTAGACAGTACGTCCTCCCTACTGAGCTTCTCTTGCTGCTCCTCCCACTCTTACTTCCACTGTAGCATTTAGCACCCTGGATTTTTAATGGTCTCTACCTGGGTCTGTCTCCCTCGCCTACTGTGAATCCCAAGAGCGCAGAGATCTTGTTCCTTCCTTTTCAAGTTCCCAGCACAGACAGGAACCTACTTGATGCTCAGTGCATGTTTGTTGAATTAGTTGATGGATTCATGACTTTTCCCTTAGGTCCTCCTCCCTCTGGGCATTGCAAATGTGAAAATTGTTGGGTAATTTTAGGGTTGCAATCAAATGACCTCAGTGGGGCCTGCAAATGTTCACTGCTTAAAGATTTAAGGGAAATATTGCATACAACTTATGCAAGATCCAGTTGTGGGTAAAAGAGAATCCTGTTTCACAATGGATTGTTAGGAAAATAAGACCTCCTGTCACACTCCCAAAAGGAAGCCTGCCAAGCAGTGTTCCCACACTTACGCTGTTCTGCTTGGCATTGAAGGGATCAAGGCTGTACTTTCTTTCCCCACTGCCTACTCTCCAGATCTGCACATAGTCCGCAGGTTGGAGTACAAGGAGCCACTGTTCTACCGCATGTAGAAATCTAAGGAAGGTGATTTAAATTATCTCTTTCTTGTTAAGGGGACTTCTTAAGCAGAAAAGAAAAGGCCAAGACTAGAAGAATATTATGCAAGAAAAATATTTCAAATGTAAAAACAAACATAGAGTAAAGGTGGTAGATCAACCACTTATAAAGCTAGTATGACAGTTAAAAGACAAAAGTAGTAAAATAATATCTACAAAAATTAGTTAAGGGATATACAAAATAAAAAGATATAAAATGTGACAGCCTATGTATAAAATGTGGAGAGGAGGAGTACAAATGTAGTGCTTTTAGAATGTGTTCAAGGTTAAGGGACCATCAACTTGGGTACAGTCTGCTATATACTTAGGATGTTATGTGAAACTCATGGTTACTACAACCAAAAACCTGTAATACATACACGAAAAATAAAGAGAAAGAAATTCAAGCATACACTAAAGAAAGTCCTCAAATCACAACGGAAGGGACCAAAAGAAGAAAGGAATGGAGAAGAACTACAAAAACAAACAGAAAACAATTTTTAAAATTTCAGTATGTACCTATCAGTAATTACTCTGGAGCATTACATTTATTTACCTTTAAACAAAAAACATAGGGTGATGCAATGGATAACAAAATAAGACCCAACTACATGCTGCGTCCAAAGAACTCACTTCAGAGCTAAAGACACAGGCTGAATATGAAGGAATGGAAAAAGATATTCCATGCAAATGAAGATATTCCATGCAAATGAAAGCAAAACAAAAGATGGGGTAGCAACACTTATATCAACAAAATAGACTTTAAAACACTGTAACAAGAGAAGAGAAAGCCATTACATAATAATAAAGGGATTGATTCAAAAGAGGTTATCACAATTGTAAATATGCATCCAACATAGGAGCACCTAAATATATAAGGCAAGCATTAACAGACATAAAGGGAGAAATGAACAGTAATATAATAGTAGGGGACTTTAACACCCTACTTATATCAATGGATAGATCACCCAAAAGAAAATAAGGAAACAGTGGCTTTGACTGACAAACTACAGCAGACGGGATTAACAGATATACACACACAAAACATCCCATCCAAAAACAAGAGAATATACATTCAAGTGCACATGAAACATTCTCCAGAATAGATCACATGTTAGGCCACAAAACAAGTCTCAATAAATTTAAGAAGACTGAAATTAAAAAAAGATGACTGAAATCAAACATCTTTTCTGACTACAACAGTGAAACAAAATCAATTACAAAACAAACACACAAACAAACAAAAACTGGAAAAACACAAACATGTGGAGGCCAAAAAAACCATGCTACTAAATAACCAGTGGGTCAGCAAAGAAGTCATAGAGGGAAGGAAAAAATACATGAAGATGAAAGAAAATAGAGACAATGGCTCAAAATCTCTTGGATGCAGCAAAGGCAATTCTGAGAGGGAAGTTTATAGTGATACAGACCCACCTTAAGAAAGAAGAAAAATCTCAATCTAACTTTATACCTAAAGGAGCTAGAAAAGGAACAAAGATCAGAGTGGAAATAAATTAAATAGAGACATAAACAAAATTGTTAAAACTTTAGCCAGATGCATCAAGACAAAGAATCAAAATCAGAAATGCAAGAGTGGGAAGCCTCAGTGGCTCAGTCAGTTAAGCGTCTGCCTTCGGCTCAGGTCATGATCCCAGGGTCCTGGGATCGAGCCCCGCATCGAGCCCCGCATCGAGCTCCTTGCTCAGCAGGGAGCCTGCTTCTCCCTCTCCCACTCCCCCTGCTTCTGTTCCCTCTCTCGCTGTGTCTTTCTCTGTCAAATAAATAAATAAAATCTTAAAAAAAAGAAATGCAAAATACAACCGACACTACAAAAATGCAAAGCTATTAAAAAAGACTACAAAAACTATGCAAAAAAAAAAATTGGACAAACTAGAAGAAATGGGTGAATTTCTAGAAACCTACCATCTCCCAAAACTGAATCGGGAAGAATCTGAACAAACCAATTACCAGCAATGAAATTGCATCAGTAATCAAAAAACTCCCAATAAACAAAAGTCCAGGACCAGATGGCTTCACAGGTGAATTCTACCAAACATTTAAAGAAGAGTTAATACTACCCTTCTCAAATCATTCCAAAAGAAGAGAAAGGAAAACTTCCAAATTCATTCTATGATGCCAGTATTACCCTAATATGAAAAACAAAGACACTAACAAAACAAGAAAATTACAGACCAATATCCCTGATGAACACAAGTCCTCAACAAAATATTTCCAAACCAAATTTAACAATACATTAAAAGGATCATTCTCCATGATCAAGTGGGATTTGTTCCAGAGATGCAAGGATGGTTCAGTATCTCAAATCAATCAACATAACACATAAAGTGAAAGATAAAAATCATATGATCACCTCAACAGATGCAGAAAAAGCATTTGACAAATTCAACATTCAGAAAAACTCAACAAAGTGGGTACAGACGGAACATAACATAATAAATGCTATAAATGACAAACCCAGAGTTAACTTCATCCTTAGAGGTGAAAAGCTGAAAGTTTTTCCTCTAAGATCAGGAAGAAGACAAGAATGTCCACTCTCACCACTTTTATTCAATATAGTACTGGAAGTCCGAGCCATGGCAATCAGATAAGAAAAAGAAATAAGAGGCGTCCAAATTGGTAAGGAAGGAGTAGAACTCTCACTATATGCAGGTGACAAGATATTCCATATAGAAAATTCTAAAGACTCCACCAAAAAACTATTAGAACTAAGAAATGAATTCAGTAAAGTTGCAGAATACAAAATCAACATACAGAAATCCAGTGCATTTCTATACACTATTAACAAACTGGCAGAAAGAGAAATTAAGAGAACAATCATATTATCAAAAAGAATAAAACACCTAGGAATAAATTTTACCAAGGCAGTGGAAGGACTGTACTCTGAAAACTCTAAGACATTGATGAAAGACATTGAAGATGACACAAATGTAAAGACATACTGTGTGCACTTAAGATAAAGCTTTTAGTGAAACCAAGGTTTTCCATACCCCGATTAATATTCTCTCCACATACAGAATATAAGCAAGCATCAAAACTGATGCCTATAAACAAACTGATGCCTATAAAGCTGAAAGACACATTTGTATAGAATTTCAGTAGCCAACAACAGCAAAACAAATGAATCCAGGATCTCAATTACAGGGAGGACTTCACAAATCCAAGTGCGAGGTGCCTGGCTGGCTAAGTGGGTTAAGCATGCCTTCGGCTCAGGTCATGATCCCACGGTCCTGGGATCAAGCTCCTTGCTCAGTGGGGAGCCTGCTTCTCCCTCTCCTCCATGCTCATGTTCTCTGTTGCTATTTCGCTATCTCTGTCTCTCTCAAATAAATAAAATCTTTAAAAACAAAGCAAAAGAAATGCAGAAGCCATTTCCAAACTCACCTTTTAAAGATTTCAAGTGTTGGACAGCCATTCTTAACACTGTAAGTTTATCCAGTTTACGTGCCATGGGATTGCACTGAGGGATCATTGCAGATAGTTCTTCAATCAGGTTATTCATTTTATCTCTCCTCCGCTTTTCGGTTTGGCTATGAGCTTCTCTAAGAAGGAAAAGAACCTCCTTTATTTTTAACATCGAGCAGACTTAGAGTTAACCTGGAGGCACTGGCTGGAGCCAGAGGAGGCCCACAAGAGCACACCCACCTCCCTCCCAACTTTGGCCCTGCACTTGTGGTTCAGGGAAGAGGAGGGAGCTGCTGAGCGCAAGAATGGGGCTCATCTCTCATCCCACCCCCACCAACTACCCCTGCTTCTTCCTCCCTGTCTTATTTCCAGAAACCTTCAAGAACTAAGATGTGTCTGAGAGCCACATGGGTAGCTTTAGAACCTCCCTCAGTCTTAGAAGGCTACCCAACTCTTCCTCTTATTACAGATCACTGTTCTCCGGTATTCGCCTCAGCATCTTAACTTCATTCTCTTCCTCAGCATCTTAACTTCATTCTCTTCCACAGCAGCTTCCCACGGGACTGCACATGTGTGCAAATCTCTCCCTCTGGGGGAAAAAAACCCGCCTTTCCCCACTCCTAGGGGTTTTTACCTTGCTACTGTCTTCTGTTCTCAGCCAGCTTCCTGGAAGATCACCATCTCCACTCTTCTCACTTCTCAAGCAGGCACCTTTCCATCTATTAAAATCAACCTTCCACAAACCCTGCCCCACTGACACTCTTTTTAGCAGAGGTCATCCTTATTTTATGCAACTCCTTGCTGATCCCTGCCTTGAATTTAATGGTACCGACATTCCTCATTCTTCCGCTGGCTCCTGTGACCATCTCCTGTTCCTCCGTCCTCCCTGCTCTGCTCAGTCCCCTTAGTATCTTTATCAGCTCTTCCTCTGTCCTTAAATAGCAGTGTCCCCAAGATTCCCCACTTGGCTCTACTCTTTCCTCACCCTATAGCTTCACCCTGAGATAGCACCATCTCTCAAAGGCTTTACAGCTGTTCATAAGCTACTTACTATTAAATCTCTATCTCGTTCATACTTCACCCCATTCCTGACCTTCAGAACTTGAACTACACACCTAAATGATTCACAAGTACTTTAAACCTCAAGTAAGCTCACACCGAATTGCAATTTACTCCATTTTATTCCTCCTTCCTCCATTACCCCTGATTTACTCCTGTAGAGTTTATCTTGGTGATATCTTGCTGATATCACTAGGCTCATTCTAGACCCTTCCTTCGTCACCCTGAAGAGCCAAATAATCACAAACTCCTATAGGTTCTAGTTCTTAAATGGTTCTTATATAGGTCTTGTCTTCCTCCCCACTCTGTCACCATCTTGATTCCTTAGGTGACAGCTCATTGCACTACCCCCAAAAGCCTTTTAACTTGCTATACTCCCAGCATCTTCCTCTTCCAGTCTATATAAACCCCGACTTCCAGAATTATCACTCTAAAACAAACAAAGTCATCTAATTCCATTGCATCAAACTGCTAACATGTATTTTCACTGCCTAAGAGGAAGGGCCAAACTCCCACATGACACCCCAAGGTTCTCCATGACCTGGTTTGTGCCCTCATTTCCAGTTTCCTCTCTCCGTGCATTCCCTACAGCTCCACATTACTCCGCAGCAATGCCAAACGACTTGCTGGTCCTCACACATGCCAAGTCACCTCACATCTCCTCTGACTTGCTCTTTGCTAAGCTTAGAATGTCCTTCCCTTCTATATTGGAAAAATCCTCCTCCTTCTTCAAAACCCAGCTCAGTTATTCTTCCTGGAAACCATCTGTGACTACTACCTGAAGAATCCCCTTCCTCTCTCAGTTGCCTCATTATCTTTTACACTGTGACCATGTCACCAGACCTAAGTCACCATCTGTTGAAAATTCAGTATTGTTTAATACGTCACAAGGAAAGAAAAACGTTGCCAATTAACAGGAAGAGGCCATTGATAAGACCTTTTTCATAGATGGTAAAATGTAGGGGGAAAATGTATATCTTATATTTGTACCTTACATTTGAGTTAGGCTCTTTTACTCTTCACACTTAACTGTAAACATCTGTCTGTTTCTCCTACAACACTCAGATCATGGCACCTCCAGAATTTCCACAGAAGAAGAGTTTAAAAAAGACAGTCTGATGGGAAAGGAGGACATTTGCTCTGACCTGTCTTTATGGCAACTTTAAATTAGATGAAAGAAAATGTAATTTTTCCACATAAAAGAGTGGGGGAGGGGAGAACACTAATGAAAACCAATGGAGATAATATTCCCCGTCCCCCGCGTCCCCACAACCATTCACCCTTGGGTCATGTCACTCCTGGAACAAAATATGTACTTTTGATGAACTGGATGGAATTTAAATTATATGTACATTCACATAAAATTTAGTTATATACTCATGCTTTGGTCCATTCAGGAGTAATTTTTAGATTAAAATTTTATGATTAGAAGAATGTTATAGTTATCATCTTGCTAGAGTTATCACCTCTTGTTTCTACCAGTATTACACACTAGCAACAGACACGAGCAATGGGCAGAGATGCCTGTTTCCAGGAATGCATAGCAGATGGGGTGTTCTGTCTCAGAGGTAGGGTGTTAGAGACAGGTGAGTACAGGTGGGAGCAAGGCCCTGTGGAGAACAATGAATGATGATGGTAGGAGCTAGGAAACCCAGAGGAAGGCAAAATAGTTAGATTTTTGAATAAGGCACTTTACTTGAAGGAGATGCACCTGAAAAGAATTCCGGAAGACTGTATTTGAGAAAGCCCTATTTACCAGAGGCTGGTTCCATGCTTGATAATTTAGCAGCAGGGCCTGGCTCTTAATTCTGCGTACTGTTACTGCCACTTTGACCCCTGTCAGTGTTTTGTAAATCATATCAAAAACCAGAATAAATGAAGAAAAAGCAAAACTGAGATCTGGCCATGTTGCCAGATGTAGAAAAATTTTTGTTGACGTTGAGAATATGCTGAAACAATTGACAAAGAATTTATGAGGATGAATTCCTAACAATCAGATGCTCCTCGGAAGTAATTTTGATTTGTTTATGGCATGAATCAGCTTTGCTCTAGTGCTTAAAGGAAATATTTTAATAAACAGTCCCTCTAAGAAAAATTTAAAGGCACATTATGTTATTCAAGTAGATAGAAAAGGTAACAGGTACCGAATGAGAAAAACCTAATATTCATGAATCAATTCTATCTTGACGTCACCTTTTACTTTGGCTAAAGGTTTGCAGGTGCAACCTTTTCCACCCACCATCTATCAATCTCAGTGGTTCAATGTACCTGAAGGACTTCACTTTTACTTGTTGTTCACCATCTTCCATTCTACAAAAAAGCAGGATAAAATGTCAAACTACAGGAAACAGCTTTTATGTAATTCTTGAAAGAAAATAAATGTGAGATTATCATCCTCTTAATTCCTATTAAGCCGTTCGTTAGAAATACTACCCTGAGCTCCTAATGACCGGAAGTGATTATTATTGTCAACACAAGTGGTAGTTCTCCTCCTAAGGCTGACAGGCACATCATCCCCAACAGGTCAACAAAAACTGTTAACTGACAATGAACAAAAATTACCTCATGCGAATCCTGAGAAATATAATTTTCATATGAATTATATTAAATAGAATAATTTTTAGACATTTGATGGCTTAACCAAAAATTTTGTATTGGCTGTTTTAAAATAGCCTAAAAATGAATGAACAATCTCAGACCTTTAATCAAAAGGAACTTATTTTGTTAAAATTTATTTTTTAATTAAAAAATATCATTGAAAACTGGAAACTCTGATCACTTGCCAATAATATTAATATTCACAGTAGTATATTCCCTGGCAGAATATGCCAAATGTATATATATGTGTGTGTGTGTGTGACTATATGTATATATACATACGTGTGCGTGTATGTATATTTAAGAAACGTAGTTACCACCAGACCACTACTAAAATGAAATATACTGATGGTGACAGAATACATTCCACATTACAAAATTATGCAGGCTGAGTAGTTTTTAAAACTACATATTTTTAAAAATATATTTCCAAATGTATCAAAACAAATAAAAATAGACTCTTAAACACAGAGACCAAACTGGTGGTTGCCAGAGTCCCCTCTGGTAGATGAGAGGATGGGCAAAATAGGTGAAGGGAATTAGGAGGTACAAAATTCCAGTTCTAAATAAGTCACAGGGATGAAAAGTACAGCAAAGGGAATATAGTGAATAATATCCTAAAACATCATGTGGTGACAGATGGTAAGTACATTTATCATAGTGAGCATTGAGTCCTGTGTGGAATTGTGAAATCACTATATGTTGTACACACAAATCTAATATGCTAATAATAAAGTGCTAATATAACACTGTCAACTGAACTACAAGAAAAAAAAACTCAAAAGAAATGGTAAAATTCAAACCTACTGTACTTATGAAATCCAAATATACTATTATTTAATGGTCCCTGGTAGAACAGAAAAAAGGCACGATCGTGTATTAGCCAAACAATTCATCTCTTGTTTGCAGCACAAACCTAGGTAATTGCAAATACTATCAAAACATTCTCCATATTTGCTCCTTTTCATGCCTTCCTCTTTTTAAAATCTTCCTTTGGTTTCTGAGATATTACTCCTGCTTCAGAGCCATGTCTTCTCACATTTGGGGTAGGATTTCCCTCCTCCCTTTACAGTGTTTAGGCCCGAGTCCCCCCCAGAGTATATCCTCAGCCCCCAAGTCTTCCCACTCCATACACTTCCCCCAGTGACTGAATTCATGCCAATCACTGCAATGGCTTTCTGAACATTAGTGATGTGTGAATCTCTATCTCCAGACCAGGCATCACCCCTAAGTTCCAGACCCTCATATCCAACTGCCCAGTTGAAGATCCCAGAATTACCATGTTCTTATTGCGTCAAAAACTGAATTCACCATCTATCCCTTGATCTGAGCATATATCATCCTCCACATAGGTAACCAAGTCAGAAAATTTGAACACTTCTTGTGTGCCTGCTCTCCTTAACATGAATTCTCTTTTAAGCATGTCATAACATGTCCTTCCCTTCCCATGCACTGCTGTCCAGGACCACTCTCTTAGACCAATGGTCAGAAAACAATCCCTAGCAAGAACTTCTCAGCTCTTTTCTCTGCCTCTTGGGTTTTCCCCCTTCAGCCCATCCTCCATGCTGTTTCCCAAGTGATTCTTCGAAAATGTAAGTCTGTACCACTTCACATCTGGTAGGATAACTATATTCTTTTAAAAAATGGACAATAACAAATGTCAGCAAGGATATGGAGAAACTGGATCCCTCACACATTGCTGGTGGGAACGTAAAATGGTACAGCCACTGTCGAAAACAGTTTTTGTGGTTCTGTAAAAACTGAACATAGGATTACCATATGACCCAGCAATTCTCCCAGGTATATACCAAAAAGAATTAAAGCAAGGACTCAAACAGATACTTGTACATCAGTGTTCATAATAGCATTATTCACAGTAGCCAAAAGATAGGAACAACCTAAATGCCCACCAACAGATGAATGGATAGACAAAATGTGATATAGGGCAACCCCTGTGCAGAGTACCCCAGGACCCCTCCTTGGCCAGACATATACCCTGCCTCAGCTCCAGCCAACACCCCTCCAAGGCATTCTCTCTATGGAGTCCTAGAACATACCTGTTTGCACCCACTTCAGCTATCCTACCAGGGCACCCCCTGTACAAAGAACTCAAGGGTCTCCTGGTCCACATACTGCTTCAGCTCCAGCCACCCCACCAGATCACCCCCTGAAAATAGTGCCCAGAAATCCCAGCTTACCTTCACTTCAGCCATCCTGCCAGAGTGCCCTCAGCACATAGAACCTGAAACACTCTGACCTGCAACAGCATTAGCTTTAGCTGTTGGGACACGGCACCCACTGCATGGAGAGCCCTGGGATCTCCTGGGATACACCCACTTCAGCTTCACCTGTCCTGCTAGGGTGCCCTCTGTGTGGAGAGCTCCAGGATACTCCGAATAATACCCATGTCAGCTTCAGCTATACTGTCAAGCTTCCCTCTGGGTGTAGAGCCTTGGGACACCTGGCATGCACCCACTCTAACTTTAGCTATCCTGCCAGGGCACCTGCTGCAGGGAGAGCCCAGGGACCACAATGACCTGTACCCACTTCAGCTATCCTGCCAGGGTGCCCCACTGTGTGGAGTCCTGGGATACCCAGCCCATGCCAGCCACATCTCCAGCCAGTGAAAGTCACCAAACACACAAGGTCTACATAGGGGATGACCATACACAAGATCATTCCTTCAAATTTAGAAGTAGTTATTCTGCTTAATTCATAGAAACAGACACAGGAAGTCAGGCAAAATGGGGAGACAAAGAAATATGCTCCAAAAGAAAGAAAAAGATAAAACCTCAGAAAAAGGAGCTAAATGAAATGGAGATAAACAATATGCCTGATAAAGAATTTAAAGTAATGATCATAAAGATGCTCACTGAGCTGGAGAGAAGAGTGAATGAACTCAGTGAGACCTTCAATAAAGAGATTTAAGGGACGCCTGGGTGGCTCAGTTGGTTGGGCGACTGCCTTCGGCTCAGGTCATGATCCTGGAGTCCCGGGATCAAGTCCCGCATCGGGCTCCCTGCTAGGCGGGGAGTCTGCTTCTCCCTCTGACCCTCCCCCCTCTCATGTGCATGCTCTCTCTCTCATTCTCTCTCTCTCAAATAAATAAATAAATAAAATCTTTAAAAAAAAAAAAGAGATTTAAAAAAATAGAAAAAAGAACCAATCAGAGTTGAAGAATACAGTGACTGAAATAAATACATTAGAGAGAATCAACAGTAGATTAGAGGATGCAGAATATATCAGCGATCTGGAAGACAGGCTAATGAAAAGCACACAAGCTGAATGACAAAAAGAAAAAATAATAATTAACAAATGAAGGTTGATTAAGGGGTCTCTTAGACAACATCAAGTGAAAAAACATTCTCATTATAGGGGACCTAGAAGAAGCAGCAAGAGAGAAAGGGAAAAAACTTATTTGAAGAAGTAATAGCTGAAAACTTCCCTAACATAGGGAAGGAAATAGATATATAGGTTCAAGAAGCACAGAGTTCTAAGCAAGATGAACCCAAGGAGATCCAAACCAAGACACATAAAATGTCAAAGGTTAAAGATAAAGAGAGACTTTGGGGGCACCTGCCTGGCTCAGTCAGTACAGCATACTACTCTTGATCTCAGGGTCATGAGTTCAAGCCCCACACTGGGCATAGAGCCTACTTTAAAAATAAATATATAAAGAGAGACTTTTAAAGGCAGCAAGAGAGAAGGAAAAAGTTACCTACAAGAAAAACCCTACATATAATGTATTATTTGTTTCAGAGGTACAGGTCTGTGATTCAATAGTCTTACACAATTCACAGCACTCAAAATTATCCTTCTGAATAAATTTTTTTTTTAAAGATTTTATTGATTTATTTGACAGGGAGAGACACAGCGAGAGAGGGAACACAAGCAGGGGGAGTGGGAGAGGGAGAAGGAGAAGCAGGATTCCCGCCAAACAGGGAGCCCGATGCGGGGCTCAATCCCAGGACTCTGGGATCATGACCTGAGCCGAAGGCAGACGCTTAACCGACTGAGCCACCCAGGCGCCCCCTTCTGAATAAAATTTTATCTGGGGAAAAAAAAAAAGAAAGAAAAGAAAAACCCTACAAGGCTATCAGCTGAATTTTCAGCAGAAACTTTGCAGGCCAAAAGAAAATGGCATGATATATTCAAAGTAGTGATGGAAAAAACCTACAACCAAGAATACTCTACCTGGCAAGGGTATCATTCAGAGCTGAAGTTCCCCCCAAAATGATTTTATTACCACTAAACTAGCCTTACAAGAAATGTTAAAGGAACTTAAGTGGAAAAGAAATGGCCATAATTAGATGTTAGAAAATTGTGAATAAAGATATAAAATATGACAGCATATACATAAAACATGAAGGGTGAAATCAGGTTTTTTTTAAAGAATGTGTTTGAACTTAAATGACCATCAACTAAAAAGAGTGCTATATACTTAGGATGTTATATATGAACCTCATAGTACCACAAAGCTAAAACCTATAATAGACACAAAAAAGGGAAAAAGAAAGCCAAACATGATACTACAGAAATGCATCAATCACAAAGAAAGAGAGCAAGAGAAGAACTACCAAAACAGCCAGAAAAAAAAAAAAAATGGCAATAAGTACATACTTACAAATAATTGCTTTAAATGTAAATGCCCTAAATGCTATAATCAAAAGACACAGGGTGGCTGAATGGATAAAAAACAAATGCTGTCTACAAAAGACCTAAAAACACATATAGACTGAAAGGAAAAGTATAGAAAAAATATTCATGCAAATGGAAGTGGGGTAAAAAAAAATCTGGGGTAACAATACTTATATCAGACAAAATGGACTTTAAAACGAAGACTGTAGCAAGAGTCAAAGAAGGCCATTACATAATGATAAAGGGATCAATCCAAGAAGAGGATAGAACAATTGTAAATATCCATGTATCTAACACAGGAGCACCTAAATACATAAAGCAAACATTAATGAACATAGAGAAACTGACTGTAATACAATAATGACAAAGGACTTTAACACCCCACTTACATCAATGGGTATTTCATCCAGGCAGAAAATCAACAAGGAAATAATGGCTTTGAACAACAAATTAGACCAGATGGACTTAACACACATATATAGAACATTCCATCTAAAAATAACAGAGTACACATTCTTTTTAAGTGCACATGAAACATTATGCAGAATAGATCACATGTTAGGTCACAAAACAAGTCTCAATAAATTTAAGAAGACTGAAATCCATACCATGCATCTTTTCTAACCACAACTGTATGAAACTAGAAATCAATCACAAAAAAACCTAAAAAACCCACAAACACATGGAGGCTAAACAACAACTGGGTCAACAAAGAAATCAAAGAGAAAATTAAAAAATTCATAGAGAAAAATGAAAATACAATAGTCCAAAATCTTTGGAACATCGCAAAAGCAGTTCTAGGAGGGAAATATATAGCAATACAGGCCTACCTCAAAACAAACCAAGAAAAAAGCTCAATCTAACCATACACCTAAGAGAACTAAAACAAGAGAAACAAAGCCCAAGATGAGTAGAAGGAAGGAAATAACAAAGATCAGAGCAGAAATAAGTGATGTAGAGATAAGAAAAACATCAATAAAACCAAGAGCTGGTTCTTTGAAAAGATAAACAAAATTGATAAACCCTTAGCCAGACTCATCAAGAAAAAAAGAGAAAGGACCCAAATAAATAAAACTAGAAACAAAAGAGAAAAAGTAAGAACACCACAGAAATATGGAAGGATTATAAGAAAATACTACAAAAATTATATAGCAAAAATTGGACAAGCTAGAAGAAATGGATAAATTCCCAGAAACATACAATCTTCTAAAACTGAATCAGGAAGAAATAGAACATCTGAACAAATTACTAGTAATGAAATTGAATCTGTAATAGAAAAATAATAATAACAACAACCAGGGGCACCTGGATGGCTCAGTTGGTTGAGCATCTGACTCTTGATTTCAGCTCAGTCATGATCTCAGGGTTGTGAGACTGAGTCCCATGTCGGGCTCCTCGTTGAGCATGGAGCTTTCTTAGGATTCTCTCTCTCCCTCTCCCTCTTTGCTCCCCCAACCCACTCACACTCTCTCTCTTTAAAAGAAAAAAAAAATAAAATAAAAGTGCGGGACCTGATGGATTCACAGGTGAATTCTAAACATTTAAAAAGAGTTAATACCTATTCTCCTCAATCTATTCCAAAAAAATAGAAGGAAAGCTTCCAAATACATTCTACGAGGCCAGCATTACCCTGATACCAAAACCAGACAAAGACACTACAAAAAAACCAAACAAAAAAAACTAAACAACTATAAGCCAATATCTCTGATGATCATAGATGCAAAAATCCTCAACAAAATATTAGCAAACCACATTCAACAATAAAAAGATTATTCACCATAATCAAACAGGATTTATTCTGGGGATGCAAGGATGGGTCAATATTTGCAAATCAATCAACATGATACACCATATCAACAAAATGAAGAATAAAAATCATATGATCTTCTCAGGGTGCTTGGGTGGCTCAGTCAGTTAAGCATCCAACTCTTGGTTTCAGCTCAGGTCATGATCTCAGGGTCCTGGGATAAAGCCCCATGTAGGGCTCCCTGCTCAATAGAGACTCTAGTCATTGAACACTACATCAAAAACTAATGATGCGGGCGCCTGGGTGGCTCAGTCGTTAAGCGTCTGCCTTCGGCTCAGGTCATGATCCCAGAGTCCTGGGATCGAGTCCCACATCGGGCTCCCTTCTCCGCGGGAAGCCTGCTTCTCCCTCTCCCACTCCCCCTGCTTGTGTTCCTGCTCTCGCTATGTCTCTCTCTGTGAAATAAATAAATAAAAAATCTTAAAAAAAAAAAACTAATGATGCACTATATGTTGGCTAATTGAATTTAAATTTTAAAAATGTCCATTCTACCCAAGGCAATGTAAAGATTCAGTGTAATCCCTATCAAAATACCAAGAGCATTTTTCAGAACTAAAACAAAAAATCCTACAATTGGTATGGAACTACAAAAGACTCCAAATAACCAAAGCAATCTTGAAAAAGAACAAAACTGAAGGTATCACAGGTCCAGATTTCAAGATACACTACAAAGCTAAAGTATTTAAAACAGTACGGTACTGGCACAAAAACAGACACATAGATCAATGGGACAGAATAAAGAGCCCAGAAATAAACCCACCAATATATGGGTCAATTAATCTATGACAAAGGAGGCAAGAATATGCAATGGGCAAAAGAAAGTCTCTTCAACAAATGTGTTGGGAAAACTGGAACACTTCCTAACACCATTCACAAAAAAAACTCAAAGTTGATGAAAGACCTATATGTGAGAACTGAAACCATAAAAATTCTAGAAGAGAATACAGGCAGTAATTTCTCTGACATTGGCTGTAACAGTATTTTTCTAGATATATCTCCTAAGACAAGGGAAACAAAAGCAAAGATAAACTATTGGACCTACACCAAAATAAAAAGCTTTTGTGCAGCTTTTATATAACAAGGCAACCTACTAAATGGGAGAAGATATTTGCAAATTCCATATCTAATAAGGGGTTAATATCCAAAATAAAAAAGAACTTATACAACTCTATACCCAAAAAGCAAACAATCTGATTTAAAAATGGGCGGAGGTCCTGAATAGACATTTTTCCAAAGACATACAGATGGTCAACAGACACAAGATGCTGATCACTAATCATCAGGGAAATGCAAATCAAAACCATGAGATAATACTTTTCACCTGTCAGAATAACTAAAAACAAAAAGATGAGAAATAACAAGTGTTGGAGAGGATATACAGAAAATGGAACCCTCGTGCACTTTGGTGAGAACGTAAATTAGTACAGCCACTGTGGAAAGCCGTATGGAGGGGTTCTAAAAAAAATTAAAAACAGAAATACCATATGATCCAAGAACTCCACTACTGGGTATTTACCCAGTAAAACCAAAACACTAATTTGAAAAGATATATGCAACCCTATGTTTATTGCAACATTATTTATAATAGCCAAGATATGGAAGCAACCTAAATGTCCATCAATAGACAAATGGATAAAGTAGTAGTATACACACACACACACACACACACAAAATATTACATAGCCATATAAAAGATGAGATCTTGCCATTTGCATCAACATAGATGGACCTAGAGGGTATTAAGCTAAGTGAAATAGACTGAGAAAGACAAATACCATATGATTTCACTCATGTGGCATCTAAAAAAACAAACGAATAAACTGGAAGCAGAATCAGACCTATAAATACAGAGAATTAATGGTTGCCAGAGGGAAAGAGGGTGGGGGATGAGCAAAATGGGTGAAAGGGTGTGGGAAATATGGGCTTCCACTTATAGAATGAATAAGTCATGGGAATAAAAGGCACAGCATAGGAAATATTGTCAATGATACTGTAATAGCGGTGTACGGGGACAGATTATAGCTTATGTGGTAAGCACAGCATAATGCATAAAAAAGTTGACTAGGTTGTACACCTGATATTAATGTAACATTGTTACAAAAATGTTGTGTGTATATATATATACACACACAATGGAATATTAGCCATAAAAAGAATGAATTTCTGAAATATGCTATAACATACAGGAAATTTGAAAATATAATGCAAAGTGAAATAAGACAGACACAAAAGGACAAACACTGCATGACTCTACTTATATAAAATATCTAGAACAGGCAAAATCATAGAGCTAGAAAGTAGGTTAGAGGTTACCAGGGACTGAAGGAAACAAGGTGTAGAGTATTATTATTTAATGCATACAGAGTTTCTAGTTGGGGTAATAAAGTTTTGGAAATAGCCAGCAGTAATTGTTGTACAACCGTGTGACTAATGCCACTGAATTGTACATTAAAAATGGTTGAAATGGCAATTTTTATGTTATATATATTTTACCAAATAAAAAAAGTCCGAAGGCCCACAATTTTTGTTTAAATGTAATTTGACAAGTCCTCTCATGCTTAAAATCCTTCTATTTTCCTGACTGCATGCAAGATAATTTCTATATTCTTTAGTTCAACAGATCTCGTTGACCTAGTCCACATTCATTTCACCCACCTCTGCTCTATTGTGCCAGCCACTTGTTTCCTGATTAGCAGAGTGCTCTTTCATATTTCATGCCCTATGCCTCTGCACAGTTCTTCCTTCTACCTAAAATACCTCTTCTACTCCTGCTCTGAATGACTCACTTCCATTCTTCATTTAAAACTTAGCTTAGGTCAACCTCTGCAGGAAGCTGTCCTACCCTCCCAATCCCAATCTTAATTATATGCCCAACTGTCTTTGTTGCCAGAGTATCCAGGGTGTGTGTTATGGCAGTTATCATAATGTGTAATAATTATCTGTATCTTTCTAATTTGTACACATTTCTTTTGTCTTATCTGTATTTCTCCCTCCTAGTCTACTGGGTGTCACATAGTAAGTACTCAAGAAATATTTAATGGCTACATTCCAGGGAATCTTCATCAATGACCCTTTTAAAAGAATCAGCTCTGTTCAAAACCAAGAGCGCTGAAGAAATGGTAAACATTCTCATGAATTCTTCTTTGTTTAAAAATAGCCAATAGGGGCGCCTGGGTGGCTCAGTCATTAAGTGTCTGCCTTTGTCTCAGGTCATGATCCCAGGGTCCCTGCTCAGCAGGAAGCCTGCTTCTCCCTCTCCCACTCCCCCTGCTTGTGTCCCTTCTCTCGCTTTGTCTCTTGCTATCAAATAAATAAATAAAATCTTTTAAAAAAATACCCAATATTCTGGGGCTCCACCAAGGAAATCAACTTCATGTCTAATGACTGGCTTTCATGCTCTGAGTCTCTGGGAAGGATGCTCTACAATCATACTTTGTAAAACCCATAAAGTACTTTGACATCAATCATTTCATTGGAGGAATGGAAAATGGTGGAATGAAAGAAGGATTGGGGCAGAATGGAGAAGCTCTATGGTAGGTAATGAGCAAATCAGTGGGGTATATACTCTCTGTCTACTGCCATTATACATCTTCTTCAAGTAGGAATCATGTTAAATGGAAGTCCAGGACTTACCTGCTGCCACTGGGTGCTGATATTTCTATCCTTGTTGAAAGAAGATAGGTAAAGGGATTCTGAGAGAGTTTTTCCACCACTTTTTCTGTCATGATTCCTGATCTGGAAGGAAGGAGGTCTTGGTCACCTCTCCCCATACATGTTGGGAAATGGACAGCATGATTATCCTCATGTGCCAAAAGTCCCCTACCCTGTCCAGTTGCAGAGAGACAGGAAGCAGGGTGTAATGAAGAAAGTACCACACTAACAATCAGGCATTCTAACTAGTTGTGTAATGTTCGGCAAGCCACTTGATATTTCTGCATCCTGGCTTTTTCATTTTCTAAAGTGTGGGCAATTGGCTAATTTTCAGTGTTGTCTTCTGCCAAAAAAATCACTATCTGCCAGTACTTTGCATGTTTCTATTACTTCCCCTACCACGGACCCCACTTTCCCATTCACTCCCCAAACCACTGTGAGGTCTCAACCATGCCCGCTATGTGGCATAAAACTGTTACTTCTAGTACTCACTGCTCCATTTCAACAGCCCACAATCTTATTTAGATACTAAGAAAGAACAATGGTGCTTATGATTCTGAAGAAAAAGAAAGAAAATAAAAAGGACTTATAATCACTTTGAGCTTGAGCTGAGTGGGGACTACAAACTGATAATTTAGGATGTAACACAGTAAACAGTTCTAGACAGTCACTAGGTCAGTTGTAGTTATTTATGATCATTCACATTAATAGAAGAGTCTAAGAGAATATGGACAACCCAAAATAGTAGATAACATTCAAGTCATTTATATGTGGCTTGGGAAGTGCATCGGTACTTACATTTGAATAACACTGATTCTGCTGTCTTAGGAGTTTTAGTGAAATCATAAATTATATTGGGAAAAACAGACTTAAAAAGAGCTAGTTTGTACTAGTATGTACTCTTCTTGTCCCCCTACTCAAAATTTTTCCCTTCGTTCATGGAGTACTTTAGATCATAATATTTACTTTGCCTTATCATTTTCACCACACAAACCCTAGCTTTGGCGTGTTTATTAAAGAATATTTGGGGCTGCAAGCTGTGTTAAGCAACAAAAATAAACAAGGAGATAGCAAGTATCCTCAACATTGACTTTATTACCTACTTGGCTTAATAAACATGGAAAACAAGAGTTTTGTATGATTTAACTGGCCACAGATGACCAAGGGTTGGTTACTATATAAATGATGGATAAGGTAAGAAGCAACATGGTGTTTATTATTTTAAGTGAAACATGCAGGAAGATGTTCTCTTCATGGTTAAGCAATTCAGTTAGGAAGGTTAAGTATCTTGCTGTAACCATAAATGTTAAGCAAATTAACCTTAAGTTCCTATGTCTTTCAGACTCTAGCTGAAAGCTTCAAAGCTGGATGGAAAAGTTACAGATCAGTCAGTGACAGGTGGCAGTTGGGTGGATAAATAATTGTCCCTATCCAAATGTTACCATGTAACTGAAAATCATCAATGATTTAAAAAGTAATCTTTTCTTTTTTTCCTTAGAATGAAAGATTTCATGGGGTTAGAGGGATAAATTCACTTACTGGGATGGGTCTGAATCACTTCCTTTTCGTTTTCTTGGGAACTCCACCACATGTGGGCAGAGGGATCCAATAGCTGTTGGTTTTGTCCATGGGCTCATATGACTGGAAACCACAGGAGAAATGCACTGGTTCTCTTCAGTCAGTATTCTATCTGTGAGAGAAAAAGCACAATAGCACATCTATTTTTAACATTAACTTTTACTTTATACATACCCCATCACATGTTTTAAGTGGTTTTTCTATCTTGATATTTTAAAAATATCAATAACAACATAACATAGTATGAAAGACAAACCATGGACACTTAAATACTAGTTAGAAATGTACGTTAATCCATATTTTTAAGCTTATTTCCCCCATTTAATTGTAAAAGAATTGTAGAAAATAGGGAAAACACAAAAAATAGAAAGGGGGAAATCAAATGTCACCAATTGATGTTACTATTTAGAGGTATTTCCCTTAAGAATTCTTTCTATAGTTGTCATTAAGTAATTGAAATCATAGTGTACAGTACATTCTATTTTATTTAAAAATCACTGTGATAACTTTATCGTGGTATTACAAGCATTATATATAAAATTCTTTTTAAATGATTCTAATGACTATATAATATACAGTCATGTAGATGTTCATAGCTACTCATTCTTCTATAAAAAAAAAACATTATTTTTTTTTAAGATTTTATTTATTTATTTATTGAAAGTGAGAGATTGCACGTGCAAGTTCCGGGAGGGGCAGAGGGAGAGGGAGAGAGAATCCCAAGCAGACTCTGCACTTGATGTGGAGTGTGATGAGGGGCTCAGTCTCATGACCCTGAGATCATGACCTGAGCCGAAATCAAAAGTCGGTTGCCTAACCAACTGAGCCACCCGGGTGCCCTGATACTTAAACATTCTTCTATTGTTACAATCTATGTTTGTTTTAACCATCACAAATATGTATTGTGGTACATAAAGCTTTTCATCTACTGGTTATTTCATTTAGATAACATCTCAGAAGAACATCAAGGGATGTGAATATTTTTAACCCTAAATTGCTAAATATGATAATAAAATCCTTTTTGTATAAAGTGTGGTTTATTAAATGTTTTATAAAATATAAAAATCAGAATCACTGAACTAAAAATAACCTATAGTCCAAAAGTGGGCCTCCCTGAATAACTATATTTCTCATATTAAAATGGATATAACAAGTTTAAAATAATCTGTAACTTACAAAATAGATTGAAAATATATAAGGAGTATTAACAAAGAAAATGCAATAAATCTACAAGAGTGGGAGATTTTTAACACATCTCTAGCAGTAACTGACAGATCAAGCATTCAGAAACAATGATGTAGAAAATCTGATCCACACAATGGACAAGCTTGGTGTACTAGACATCTATAGACCACTATTCCTAGCAGCTTCAAAATCCACTGTTTGTTTTGGGGCACCCATGGAGCATTATAAAAACTGACAATATCCTGGACAAAAACCAAGTAAGTCTTAATAGTTTCAAAAGAATGATATCCTACATCATTTACTGACTCAATGTAATTATGCTTGACACCAGTAAGAAAAAGATAACTAGAAAATCCCTATATCTTTAAAAATTAAGAAATACACAAATAACACATTCAAAGCAGAATTCTTAGCAATTAGGAAGATCCAAAGTAAACTATAGTGGTATACCCATCCCACAGCTACAATGGAAAAGTTTGAGGACACCAAGTGTAAGTGAAGATGTGAAGGAATGGGAAGTTTTCTGCTTTGCTGGTGGGAACATAAATTGCTACAACCACTTTGGAAGCCATTTACGTATTACCTAAAAAAGTTGAATATTCCATATAACAAGTGATTCAGCATTCCAGTCCTAGGTACATAGGAAAAACCCCATGCATATTAGGAGACATAAACAAGAAATGCATTAGCAGCACTGCTTGTAACTGAAGAACAAAAATAAAAACCTGAGAAAACAGGAAACTAAATCTCCTTCAACAGATGGATTGTTTATTTACTAAATGAAATACTAATGGCAGTAACAATGAATGAAGTACTGATATCAACATGGATGAATCTCAAACTAGTGATTCTGGGGGGAAAAAAGTCATAGCTAAAAACACACAGCACTTTATTTTTAATTTTTAAAAAAGATGCGGGGGGCAGAGGGAGAGAGAGAATCCCAGGCAGGCTCCACGCCCAGTGCAGCCCGACATAGGGCTCCACCTCACAACCCCAAGATCATGACCTGAGCAGAAATCAACAGTCCAAGGCTTAATCAACTGAGCCACCCAGGCATCCCACAGCACAATTAAAAAAAATTTTTTTATATAAAGTTCAAAAATCAGTAAAACTAATCAATATTTTTAGCAATATCTATAAAAAGTAAAGGAATAGTTAACACAAAAGTCAGAATTCTCCCTGGAGAAGAAAAGGTGCATCTGGATGCAATCAGTGAAGGACACACACAGGCTTCTAAGAATTCATGTTCTATTTCTTCATCCCAATGTGAGTTCACAGATTTTTTTAATTCTTTAAACTACACATATAACTTTTACAATCTTTTGTAAGTTACAGTACATTTCACAATAAAGAAGTGGGAGAATAATTTTATCAATGATTTTTGGCCACCTGGGAATTAAGTTTCTGATTTATGATATTCAAAGACTTCTAGGCTTAGACTCTCTTAATGGGAAGGATTCAGGATCACCAGATACCACATGAGATTAATTTTGATTTCAGCTTCCAGACTTCAATCCAATGGACTTTGAATGGCAGAACACCATCTGTCTCCACAGAAAAATGTGGGGAGTTTCTTACAATAAATGATAAATCAATAGGAAAAATTCATCAACACTGAACCAGAGTTCACCTTGGTATATATAATACCAGACCCTTCCCACCCACCTCCAATCCTCCAACATAAGCAAGCACACTGTTTCCCTCACATAAGTTCAAAACAAAAATAGTTGGGTTTTTTTTGCCTCTCATTCTAGAAAGCATGATCTCCACATTTCAATCCTACTCCCTAACCTTTAAAATAAGAAATAGACCTTCTTTAGGCTGCAAAATAATGTTCTTTTCACAAAAATCAAAACCTAAAGCTCTAAGGGTCTTTATTTGTATGTTCCCTAATGAGTGGGGGAGTACTGCCCCATAATTAGCTATGTTCCATCAAGTTTAAGTTTGCTATGTCAGTAGAAGTGTATTCAAAGCAGAGGGTTTTCTGTAAACAAAAGGAAAATATGGGTTAGTGGGACTAATTAGTTCTGGATGAAAAGATCTGTTCTTTGGTAACAATTCAGCCTTCATGTAGTAGATTTTTATTTGTTAGAAGGTGAATCATAATTTAAAGTGTGAAGATTTCATTTTTAACCTCCCAATTTACTTTCAGCATCCACATACACTTATTTAGGAGACCATGTGTTAGGAATTGAAAGTTAATTCTGCTTTTATATAACTCATTTTGAAGGTATATGCTTCAATATTTTGATATTCTTTCTTCATCAAGTTGTTACTTCTCAACGGTGAAAATCCATGTGTTTTTTTTCCCAGAAAAATAACACTTTATTAATACATTTCTATAATACTATTTTCCTACTTTTTAAAAAAGTTTATTTGCACCTGTAGAGTTGACATGCAATATTGCATTAGTTTCAGGTGTACAATATAGTGATTCAACATCTCTATACATCATGCTATGCTCACCCTAAGTGTAGCTACCATCTGTCCCCATACAATGCTATTATAATACCATTGACTATATTCCCTATGCTGTACCTCTTATTACTGTAACTTATTCATTCCACAACTGGAAGCCTGTATCTCCCACTCCTCTTTACCTATTTTGCCCATTCACCCAACTGCCTTCTCTCTGGCAACCATCAGTTTGTCCTCTGTATTTATAGGTCTGGTTTTGCTTTTTGTTTATTCGCTTATTTTTTTAGATCCATATGAATGAAACTGTATGGTATTTATCTTTCTCAATCTGACTTATTTCACTTATAATACCCTCTAGGTCCGTCCATGTTGTCGCAAATAGCAAGATCTCATCCTTTTTTATGGCTGCGTGTGTATACATATTCACCACATCTTCCATCCACTCATTTATCAATGGACACTTGGGTTGTTTCTATATCTTGGCTATTATAAATAATGCTGCAATAAACATAGGGGTGCATATATCTCTTCAAACCAGTGTTTTCATTTTCTTTGGGTAAGTACCCAGTACAGGAATCATTCTGTTTTTAATTTTTTCAGGAACCTCTATACTGTTTTCCACAATGGCTATACGAATTTATGTTCCCACCAACAGTGCACAAGGGTTCCTTTTTCTCCACACCCTCACCAAACTTGTTATTTCTTGTCTTTCGATTTTAGCCATTCCTGACAGGTGTGACGCGATATCTCATTGTGGTTTTGATTTGCATTTCTTTCCTTGATGATTAGTGATATTGAGCATCTTTTCATGTGTCAGTTGGCCATCTGGAGGTCTTTGGAAAAATGTCTATTCAAGTTCTGTAGGAGTGCTGACAATACTGACTCCATCTTTGGCCCTCCATCTTGCTCATGTTTGCTCAATGACGTCTCCTGGGGCTGTGTGTTCTGGGCCCATTGGAGATTAATATACACACTTTAGAGATGTCTGCCAAGACTGGGATGGTGGGAAGGCTTGTTTTGGCCTCTCACGAATCTGTTAGAGATAACATAGTCTTCCTTCTTTCCTGATGCACAGGTGGTGCCACAAGATCTAATTAAAGGGTGGCTGTCAATTGGGTGCATGCAAACCCTTCGAGGTGCATGCGAACCCTTTGGTCCTACTACAGTGCCCTTCTGCGTGTCCCCTCGCTCTATAAAATCTGTGGACTAAGGTCTGGACTTTGTGGAGAATAGCTATGCAGCTGCCATGGATCGTCTTCTGCCCGATCTCCTCTGTGTCAGTTACCTGAATAAAATTCTGTGTAAACTCTACGGAGTGGCCTCCTTCATTTTCCAGTCTCAAAGTGTCTTCTCAATTTGGGGGATATTTTACTGTCTCTTCCCCAACTCCTAACATGTTCTCTGCCCATTTTTTAATTGGATTGTTGGGTTTTTTGATGTAGAGTTGGGTAATACATTTTATTTAACTCAATAAAATAATTCACAATTTAGATTGAACAAAGACAGTATACTTGTCTTTTATAAAGGAGGTTCTGTGGTTTATTTAAAATGACATTAGCATTACATCTCACTCCATTCTACATGTATCTCCCTGGTGATGGTCATCAATGTAACAATATTTTAAAGGTCTGCCATTTAGTATCAGTTCCTCAAAGATGAAAATAAATGGGGGAAATGAGCAGCTGCTTGGGAATCCTAAGCAGGGGAAAACAAACAGCCCTTTGGTTTAGGCTCATAGTTATAAAGGGTTCAAATTTAGAATCTGACATTGTGCTTGAAAGAAAATATACATCTACCCATACACACAAGCACACACACATTCACAGGCAGGCGATGGCAGGATGGAAAAAAATGTATTACAACTTAGAAACTTTGTCCCACTACCTACCTTCATTGCAGTAGTGTGCTCTATGTTAAAATTTATATAAAATATAAATTAACCTATGAATAACTTTGTGTTAAAAACAAGTTGTGCAATGTAAACATTTGCTTCTTAATTTCTGAGAATCCATGCCCCAAATCAGATTACCCAAATGGTAATGTCTTACTTAACCTCAAGACCAGGAATATTCAAGTGTTGCTAATTGCCCCCCTAATGTCCTTCTTCTGGTCCAGGATCCAATCCAGGATCACATGAAATATTTAGGGTCTGTTATAGGTCTTCGGTTTCCTTTAAATTGTAACAGTTCCTCAGTCTTCTTTTGTCCTTGAGGTTTTGAAGGGTACCAGCCAGTCTATAGAATGTCACCCAGTTGAAGCTTGTCTTATATTCACTCATAACTAAATTCAGGTTACAAACTTTTGTCAAGAATGCCACAAAAGTGATGCTGTGTTCTACTCAGTGCTAAATGCCCACACTTTTCAATTTTATTGCTTCGGGTACTTTTTATTGCTTCATTGAGATCCTGCTCTTCAGGATTCCAAAAGGTGTTCAGCTCATAGACTCAACAGAAGAGGCAGAAGATTTAGGAGATCCTCTATAAGCTCCAATATGGATAGTTTTGAGAACCATTTTTTCTCTTCTCCCCAAATCCTAGCACAGTGCCTGACACATAATAGGGTTTGTTGAAAGAATGAACTGCATTTCATTTCATCACCCCCAGACATGCAAAAGAGAAACTGAAAGAGATGTGATATCCGAACTAACAGATTCGACCTCCTAGACTGCTGGAAATGATTAAAATTCCCACAATAAGGAATATGCGGTTCCCTGCTATACCTATTTCACAAATGAATAGGCCTACTTCCTTCCATTACTTCATTTTTACCAATTTTTTCCCCACAGAGGGAAAAATACACTTGATTGTTGGAAAAAAGGTACTGTGTGACATGGGACTTGGCAATCTGAAGTAGCTTTCTAGAACAACAGCGGTAATTGTTGTATAGGTTTGAGGTAAAGCGTTACAAGAGAAAATCAAAAACCGTTTATCACTGACAAATTATTGTAAGATAATCACTGACATATGTAGGATGCTTAGTCACATAATAAAGTACTAATTGGTACTATTCAAGAACAAAGACCATCTATAGGTGGTACTATACACAAATTATGAAAAGGCTTTTGCTCAGGAGAGATTAAAAATACTCTATTATTTCATAGTATGTATTAAGAGCCTAATGTAACCTGCTGTCAAGAAGCTTATAATCCTGAATATGTTTGTGCACGTGTAGGTGAAATTAGATCTAGAGACAGGTATGAGTTTACGCTATAAGAACACAGACGGAAGAACACTTAATTCTATTTGCTGGGAGGGAGTAACAACAGCATTTTTTTCAAGCTAAGAGAACATCATGAACAGGTGGCAAAATAAATGCATTCAGTAAGATCATATGCCATCATTAACAATGACGTTAAGTTGTTGAATCAATGAATACATATCAGAGTCAAGTTTTAGAAAATGTGTCTCCGGATACAAGTCTGATGGGTAAAATTGGACTTTTTCAAAGTAAATTTTACCTTCTCACATATGAAACAAAACATACGCTAAATTGACCTATCTGATCAGAAACCAGATCCCCAGATCATTATTCACCATGCAGAAACACAGGTTATCTAGAAAATTCAATAAGGATGAGGCTTCGATTCACTGAGATTTCATGAAAGTCCCTCAAGATTTATTTACCTCTGAATTTTTTACCATGATTAGAAAAGGCAGGAAAGAGTCTCCCAGGGACCACCTTTCCTGAGTTGTCGATCCAAACATCCCACCAAACCCTGAAGAGGAAGATATTTAGCCAGATTCGTCTCTGAAGCCAGCAAAGTATCTTACTCAAAATAGCGATAAAAAGGAGATAGTAAGATACAGGCGCCTAAGTGTATCATTTTCCAAATTCCCATCTGTTCTAAGAATGTGTCGACAGACCCTTCATACTGCTACTATTTTTGAAAAGTATTCAATTTCAGACTCTAACACGTACCTTACTATTACAGAAAAATGGCTCCCATGAAAACCTGGTTTTCCCATGATTTCAGCCTCAGTGACCTTGGCAGAGGAGGAGAATTTGGATTTAAAAGCAGGGTTTTTATGTGGGTCTACATACAGGGAGAGAAATAAAGGACACCATGTGGATGCCCACACAAGGCCTTCGGATAGAGATATTTCGCATCCACTAATAAATTGGCATTCTGTTTTTGTAGGTCAAAAAAAAAAAAAAATGGCGTTTAATGTCTATCCCCATGATAAGAGGGTTGTATTGGTGGAATCTCCGCTACTCCTTTCTGTTTGCTGCAAAGTGCAACATCTTCAGTGAATGGTACGGCTTGGATGAAGGAAGCCCAAGAAGCAATTCTAAGTTATATTCTAGGAAAGTGTTTATCTTCTTGTATCTCCATTCAGTTACTGCTTTTGAAGCAAAGCTTTACTTGGTATTCGCCCCTGTAAGAATTAGTGGGAAACCTCACAATAACAGAGTCAGGAGGTTCAGCAGTGGTGCTCTGATGCCCTATCACTCCTCAGTTGCAGACCCAACAGAGGGACAGAGGGACCCCACACCCTTGCACCTCGATACTACCTGACTATCCTCCTGCAACAACTCCATTCATATGTTAAAATCTAATCCCCAGTGTGATGGTATTTAGAGCTAGGGACTTTGGCAGGTATTTAGGGTCTAAGGGTGGAGCCCTCATGAATGAATTAGTGCCCTTATCCAGACGCCAGAGAGCTAGCTCATTCTCTTGCTGCAGTAGGAAGTTTGTAACCAGAAAAGCGTCCTCTCCAGGACCTGACTCTGCTGGAACCCTCATACTTCCAGTCGCAGAATTGTGAGAAATAAACTGCTATTGTTGATAAAGAATAACATAAAATGAAAATGATGCATCTGAGTTTTATGAACCTGGAAAATGGGTATGTAATGTTTACTTTAAAAGGCAGGATGAAAGGGACGCCTGGGTAGCTCAGTCATTAAGCTGTCTGCCTTTGGCTCCGGTCATGATCCCAAGGTCCTGGGATCGAGCCCCACATCGGGCTCCCTGCTCGGTGGGCTCCCTGCTTCTCCCTCTACCCACTCCCCGCTTGTGTTCCCGCTCTCGCTGTCTCTCTCTGTCAAATAAATAAATAAAATCTTTAAAAAAAAAAAAAGCAGTATGAAAGACAGACTACGTAAAAACAAGAAACAAAGAAAATGTATATGCAGAGGAGAAAAAAACCTAGAAGGAGACACAGTGAAATGTTTTCAGGTGTTTTGTCTGAATGGCCAAAGGATTTTTTTCCTGTTCTACTCTTCTGTATTGTTCCAAAATTGCATAAGTATGGTGTCTTACTTTTGTAATACATACATACAACTGAGCAAGGAATATATATGTGGACTGTTGGGGAATAGCAAGTACATCAGTATGGCTGGATACAGTGTGAAACATTAGGAAATCAAGCTGGAAAAGTTGTTCCCAGAGGGCCCTGGATGTCCCACTGAGGAGTCGGAGCTTTATTTCCAGGTAGCAGAGAGCTAATGAAGTGGCCTAGCGCTGCATCTCAGCCCCCTTCATTTCATGGGCAAGCCTCGCAAGGGAGAGGGTACCGTCTGCACCGTCCTCCCTACTAGGAGTTAGTCTTCCTATTAAAAGCTACAACTTTCATCCTAATGCATCCACCTTTCCCAACCAGAATGGCTGGCTTCTTACTTGGATTCCTATTTATTTCTGTAATGAAGCTTGCACTCAGAGCCGTACTCTGAACCCGTTCCAGCTGGGCCGGGAAAATAAGGCTTTGATGCCAAGCACAGACAGAGAAAGCCAAAAACCCTTTCAAGTGGGGATCAGGATCCCACTTGTGGATCCACCACCACCTATCCCAGATACGATGTTGAAACACCACAGAAGGATCAATCTCTCCTATGTGCGGAGGAAATTTTATTCTCTTGGCCATGACGTCAGAAGTAGCAAGAATATCTAAAAGATGGGGCGCCTGAATGGCTCTGTCAGTTAAGCACCTGCCTTTGGCTCAGGTCATGATCCCGAGGTCCTAGGATGGAGCCCCGCATCGGGCTCTCTGCTCAACTGGTACTCTGCTTCGCCCTCTCACTCCGTGATCTCTCTCGCTTTCATTCTCACACAAATAAATAATAAAATCTTAAAAAAAAAAAAAAAGAATATCTAAAAGGTAAGTCCTGAGGATGCTTCTTAGGAGAGGAAGGCTCAGATATGGTGAGAAAGAAACACAGGTAGAAGACCCTGGGTCAAAGAATAACTATCTCAGACTTCATAAACAAAAACACATTTAGCCTTATTTTCTCTGTTAATTTTTACTTTAAGACTCTGTTCCTTTCTTTGAGTTCCAAATGGTAAAGGAGAAACCATACACTCCTAGATGCCGTGAATGTGGAGCTTTGCTGGCACGTGAGTTTGTCCATGATTACACAATAGCTGGAGAATCAAAGCAGAGAAAATAGACGGCTTCACTTGCCCAAAGTCAGTCCTTTGCCAGGGAAGTATGCAGAAGGTCAAAGGACAAATAAATGATGTAGTAAAATGTCCATTGTAGTAAAATGGTCCATCACAGAGTACAGGCTGGGTAGGAAAGCAAGAGACACCCAGAAGGAGCTGAAAGAACAGGCAGGTGGTTGTGGAATGTTTGTATAAGTAAGAGCAGGGAGAAGTTCAGACTTGGGGATTCGTAAGTAAAGAATTTCTAGCTGATTCGAGGGTCGACATTAAGATGTGCCCCAGGGGGTGCTACAGGGACGTGAAGAGAGAACATGTGGAAAAGAGAAGAAAGACCAAAGTTACCTAGGATGACATCAGGGAGTAGACAGGAGAGGAAAAAGTCTAAGAATATACAGAGGTAATATCCCAGAGATAGATGATTAAAATAAGGATAGAAGAGGGTGAAACGAACAGAAAACCTAAATGAAAACTAATTAAGTGACAGTGGGGAATCATTTCTGAAAATGGCAAGAAGACTCAAATAATACCAACCTCCTCTCCTAGTTCTGAAATACACAAGAGAGTGATTGGCTTCTACAACTCCCTGATCATCAGTTCCTTCACAATCAGGCTGACCACATTACAAATAACCGGAGAATTACTGAAGTAAAAAAAGAGATACTTCCTCCTATCAAATTGATCAATCCTGATAAATTGTTTACTGGCAAAGAAGCCTTGGAGAAGAGGAGGTAAGAATACAGATTCTCAGAGTTTCATATATCTCTAGTGGGAACAACAATTGATATAACCTTTCTAAAAGGCAATTTGGAAAGTTCTATAAAGGGACATAAGGATACTTCCATCCTTTGACCCAGCAATTCTATTTCTCTGAGTTTATCCTAAAATTATTAAAGATGTAAAGACTTTTGTACATAGAAATTTATTAAAATATTTCAACAGTGTAAATCTGAAAACAACCTAAAGGTATCAACAAACAAGGGAACTAAAAAACTAAGTGTAATCATGGGATGGACTACTATACAGCCCTTCTTTTTTTAAGAAAAAGATTTTAGAGAAAGAGTGTGAGTGCAGGGAGGGGCAGAGGGAGAGAGTCCCCTGCTGAACATGGAGCCCAACGTGGGGCTCCATCTCACGACCCCAAGATCATGACCTGAGCCAAAACCAAGAGTCAGACACTTAACCAACTGAGCCACCCAGGCGCCCCATGGCCTACTATACAGACTTTAAATACAATGTTTCCAAATTATTTATGAAATGGTAAATACTATGTAGAATATTAAATTTTATGTTTTTTGTTCTTGTTTTAAAATATATTAATAGGAAAAATTTGGGGTAAAGCCAACAGATCAGGAAATGATGCCAACAAAATGGCAGACTATTACTTAAGTTCCCAAGAGGAGGGGTCATGCCATACCATAGAGAAAGTGGGGGGCACATGGGGGAAGCACCAGGGTCAGTCAGGCAGAAGAGGGAGAGAAGGTATCTGTGGGCAAGAACCTTTATTGTATTTTATGTGTGTGCGGGGGTGGGGCGGTGTGGAAAGAACAGGTGGGCAGGCTATAGAGGCTTAGGACTGGCTAGTTTGAATAATTTCAGCAGGCTGTGGACAAAGGGACTGTCCTTAGTTGTCTGTTTACCTGGCCCAGGAACAATTAGGACAGCTGGATAATAGCCTAGAGTGTGAGATGCCAAAAAAAAAAAAAAAAAAAAAAAGTGGTAGTTGGGGTACAGCCTCTGGATTGGCTGGTTTGAATTTGAAAAGTGCACTCATAGGCAAGTTGTTTACTATCTCTAGAATTGGGTTAAATCCTAGGAGAAGCAGGCTTCATATTGCAAAGCATCAGAATACAGAAAATAAAATATATGGTTAATACATTTATATTTTCTTTAATTTAAAATTTGAAAATAAAATTTTTCAAATTTTCTACAATTAACACATACTACTTTTTTAATTCAGAAAAAAATAAATATACCACAAAAATTCTGTGTCATTCACAAGCCTTGGGCATTTCTTTGAAAGGATAAATTATTACCAATATTAAAGAGTCATGGATGCAGCCCTCCTTATATTGTTTTTGGTTTTTTTTTTTAAGATTTATTTCTTTTAGAGAGAGAGAGTGAGAGAGCACATGAGCAAGGCGGCAGGGGGAGAGGGAGAGAAGCAGACTGGGGCTCAATCTCAGGATCCTGAAATCACAACCTGAGCTGAAATCAAGAGTCCCATGCCCAACCGAGTGAGTCATCCAGGTGCCCACCTTATATTGTTTTTTTAAAGCCAAAGAACAGGGGCACCTGGATGGCTCAGCTGATTAAGCGTCTGACTCTTGATTTTGACTCAGGTCATGATCTCAGGGTCATGAAATCGAGCCCTACATTGAGCCCTACATTGGACACCGCACTGGGCGTGAAGCCTGCTTAAGATTCTCTCTCTCCTCTCTGTGTGCCCCTCACCCACCATCCCCTCCCTCCCTCTCTCTCTAAAAAAATAAAAAAAACCAAAGTGCTGATACTGTGAACTTTACATTGCTGAAGATATGAGAACACTGAGCCACTTTCACAGAACATTTAATGTTTTCCTAAAGAGAAGGGACAGGGAGTTTCTAATCGAATGCCCAGGATTCCAGACTGAGCCTTGTCCTAAACGGTATGTGCAAGAGAGATCTGTTGGCAAGGAATTAAAGAAAGTTAAGAAGAAACTTTCCACAGGAGGCACCTGCCTATAGCAGATCCCTTTGTGGATGAGGGGGAGGGGTAAGTGTACTGATTTCAGAAAGGGGCAGCCACGTGGCTTTGACCACAGCTACATGCCACACTAGATAATTGATCAAAAACATTAATGAGGTGCCATGTTTAATGCTTTCTAAGAACTGTGGCATCACAGTCCACAAAGGTCTGTTTGTGGCAGGGAACAGCCCTAGTCTGCCAAAGGCACCTGCTTTTCCATGGGGGGTGACAACCTGTACTGATTTCTGAGGACTCTTCTAAGGGAAGAACCTCCTGACTGTATGGACCTCATAAAATATCCACCAAGGGTACATAGGGCTCCATGCTCCCCTCCAAGTCTGCCTAAGACTCTTTACCTCCCCCCTCTCCCTCCCCACCTCTAAAATAAAGAAATCTTAAAAAAAAAAAGAAAAAAAGAAAAAAGAAAGAATGAGATAAATGTTGAAGCCTTTTAGAATCTGTGAAGTTTTATTGGATGGATATCAGGTAGTACACTACTTATCTGAATTGAGTATAATGGGCTTATGGCAAAGTATGAGATTCAAACAGACATGGGTGTGCATCTATTTCCACCCTTGTGCATGGTCAGATTGAATGATGTTAAAGATAACTAAGGTCCAAGCCAAATTAACCATCAGGTTGACTGCGGAGCTAGATTAAATCAGAGATACAGCATCAGAGGGGCGCCTGTGTGGCTCAGTCAGTTAAGCGACCAGGTCTTGATTGTGAGTTCAAGCCCCACATTGGGCTCCACGCTGGGTGTGGAGCCTACTTAAAAAAAAAAAAAAAAGAAAAAAAGAAATATAGTGCCAGACATTTCAGATTTCCACATGAAAATCCTTCTCTAATCAGTAGAAAATAAATTTCCCCCGCCCCTTCTGAAGAAGGTAATGTGAGACAATCAATAATCATATACATAATTCAAAACTGTGATGAGTGCTTGAATTAAAAGCTGTGTGCTATGAGAGACTATTCAATATGCAAACCACTGGCAGAATGACTGCTGTACAACAGATTTAATTATTTCTTTCCACTGCTCAAAATCCAACTGTGGCTCCCCACTGAATTTAAGAGGCCATGTAATAGGAAATCTTGCATAGCACAGCTCAGTCTGCCTACCGGCCTCATCCTGTGCTGCCCTCTCATTCATGAGCCAGGCAACAGCCAGAGGGCACTGAGTGACACTCCCCAATCATATCTCAGTCCCTCATGGCTCTGCCTCGCTGGGCCTATTTGTCCCTTGCCTGGAATGCATTTCCCAAATCAGAGTAACATAAACGTACCTGTCAAGACATAGGTCAGATGTTAACTCCTACAAGAAGTCTTCTCTACCCACTGCCCCTAAAACCTGCCATCCTACTAGGGCCCCTTCTATGTAATATGGTGGCACTCTGTAATTGATACCATTATTAAGCTTATTCTACTTCACTATATTTTTACTAGTCAGCCTGCCTCACTAGACACAACTCCTTAAGGGCAGGGACCATGTTTTTATTCCCAGTTTAACACAATCCCTGACACATCACCCACACTCAACAATTGAAGAAAAGATGGATTGTTGAATAACTCGTATTAGGTCAATTCCTAACTATTAAGAAAATATTAGATCTATACTTCCCCCTATTTATCAAAAATAAACTTGTAATGAATAAAGGAGTTAACTGTAGGGAAATAAAATCATAAAAGGTATAAGAAAAATATCTGTAAATATTTATCTTAAAGTGAGGGCTTCTGAAGGATATACCAAAGGTAAAAGCCATGAAAGAAATGACATTAAAAGGTTAAAATTTCTGTATATCAAAAACCACCATAAAATTAACACAAATAAACTAAACTGGAGAAAAACTTCCTCATGCCCTTTGCAGTCCATCCTTCCCTCTATCCCAACCCCAGGCAGAGTGACTTTTTTGGCATTTTCTACATATTTTGTAAATAGAATGATACAATATATGCCCTTTTGAGCTGGCTTCTTTTCCCTGTAATGATTTTGAGATTCATCCATGTTGTTGTATGTATTGATGGTTTCCTCCTTTTTATTGCTTACTCCTTTGGGAGGGTATCATATTTCGTTTATCAATTTGATTCACTTGGTGATGGCCATTTGGCTTGTTTTCAATCTTTGACTATTGTAAACAAGGCTGCTACAAATGTTCGTGTACAAGTCTTGGTGTAGACAAATGTTCTCATTTGTCTTGAGTAAGTACTTAGATGTAGAATGACTAGATTGTAAGACAGGTCTATGTTTAACTTTTTGAAAAACTGCCAAACTGTGTCCCTAAGTGTTGTTTTGTTTCATTTCCACCAGCAGTGTAGGAGAGTTCCAGTTGCTTCACGTTCTCGGCCACAATGGACATTGTCAGCCTTCTTAATTTGATTCCTTCTAGTGAATGCCTGTGTGTGCTATCTCACCATAAGTCGTATAATTTTACGACATTTTGAATCTTTGAAAAGTTTACTCCTCAGAAGACCAAAATATCACTTTAATTTCTAACCATTGATCCTGTACCTAAAAAGTCTAGTAAGTTTTCAGTTTAGTCGCCCAGTATTTGCATACTTATTATTGTACAAGGCACTGTGTTAGAAGCTAGAGAGGGGGCGCCTGGGTGGCTCAGTTGGTTAAGCGACTGCCTTCGGCTCAGGTCATGATCCTGGAGTCCCGGGATCGAGTCCCACATCGGGCTCCCTGCTCAGCGGGGAGTCTGCTTCTCCCTCTGACTCTCCTCCCTCTCATGCTGTCTCTCATTCTCTCTCTCTCAAATAAATAAATAAAATCTTAAAAAAAAAAAAAAAGCTAGAGAGAATGCAAAGATGAGCACAACATGGCGTTTGCTCTCAGATAACGGAGTCTTATAAGTAGAGAAATAACCCAAATGCAAGCTAGAACAGAAAGTGTCTTTGAAGAAGTCTGGGTCACAACACTCTATAATGGCTTCATTAAGGAGGTATCATCTGACGTAGTCCATATAGTACAGAACCCCTCAAACTTTGGTTGACAACCATAATATCCCATACTTTTGCCCTAAATTCTTCTCCCCCCTAAACCAAACCATGTGACTCCCTCAAACAATACCAATATAGGATGTCTCGTTACTAGTGTGATTGCTCTCTCTGGACAGACATTCTAGGGTTTGGAAGCCATAAACTTCCTATCTCTCTCCCATCTCTTCCTTTGATGTGTGGAATGATCAGAACATAACACCCGGAAGTTGTCTGGCCCATAGAGGGGAGAGCAGAACTCTTACTGATAATGTTTTAACATACAGTTGTTATTTATAAGACTGCATTAGCTTTTATTTCATATATTGGGCCTTTATATAAATGAATGAATCAACAGTGTAATTTTAGAATTGTAACTGGTATTACAGATGGTCTAATAGAACTCCCTCTTTTTCCAAGAAAGAAAAAGAATTCCACAGTGGATTAAGTTCTTTGCCCTTTTTCAGACAGCCAGACACTGATGGAGGACAGACTGCCATGTGAGTCTTCTGACTCCCGAACAGGGCTTTCCTTGCGTAAACCTAAATCTGTCTTTTCTATGGGCTGTTCTTAAGCTACCTCTTTACCTTTCATACATCTGCTTTTTTTTTTTTTTTTTTTAAATACTTAGGTACTGGCCCTTTTTTTGGTTAAGTTTAATCTTCTTTGGCACCACGCTAACAGCATCTTCTTGGATTCAGATTATATCTAACAAATTGAATAAAGCCTCCTCAAAATATGCCATCTGCAAAAGTGACCGTCATGACATTTACATCGTCAAACCAAATGTCTGGCTGGCGTGTGGAACCAAAAACCGAAGAGAGAACAGCTGGAAATTTACTCACTGTGATCAAATACAGTGTAGGCAAAGTGAGAGCCCAAGTAAGAGTTACAGCGGAAAGCAAAATGTTGACACTAGGGAAGAGCTCTGAATGGTTAGAATGGACTCAGAGAATCACTCAGCAGACAGGAAAACTGAGTTAACTGGGTTGGGGAAAGCACTCTGGGAGTAAGACTGTGAACAATGCACGGTGTCAGAGAGCCTCAGGGGTTAGGTTATTCAGGTTGCATGAATCACATTGGGCTTCACATCTTAAATGAACTTGGGGGGCTGGGGGGGTGTCTGGGTGGCCCAGTCAGTTAAGTGCCCAACTCTTGATTTCAGCTCATGATCTCAGGATCATAAGATTGAGCCCCACGTCAGGCTCCATGCCAGTGTGCTTAAGATTCTTTCCCTCTCCCTCAGCCCCTCCCCCCATCTCGCCCTAAAAACAAAACAAAAAAACACTTGGGAACTGTTATAGTCTAAAGGAATAACATTGTCGGCATTAAATGTCACATAGGCAAGTGAGCGGGCCACATTCCTCGTCGCCTCAAGGTTGTGCACTAGCTTTTATTCACTGATATGCCTAAATGATGCCTTTCCCCAATTTTGTCCTTCCCCTCCATTTTACCACATCGCCAACAGCACTCCAGCCTTGGGTTAATACCTGGTAGAACTCCAGGATACACAGAAGGACCTGTTAGATTTTAGGTTCCATGAAGGAGCAGTCTTTTGGGTCAATATCACGGCAGAATGTCTCCTTCGAAGTAGCTTGATGAATATGTACTGTTGGGATGATATGCAGGACATGATAGGACCACAGCTGAGGGGAATACACTAGCTCTTTCCTACCATGTCCTTTCTACCTGGTTGTGCTACAAACCGGAGAACAGGTTTTTGAGTTCATTCTAGGGTTTGGAAGCCATAAACTTCCTATCTCTCTCCCATTCACACCCATACAACTGGTTTGTGTTCCACTCTGAACGCTGTGCCCTCAGAACCAGATATGGGGAGCCTCAGTATACACTGTGCATGAGGCCCAGGGCACCTGCTCATTTTAAGGCTCTTTTTAGTACACACTGTAATATAAACAAATCCATATCCTACCTCATATGTGCTCTGGAATGCCTTTGCTCTGAGCAAGCCTGGGAAATCCCTGGCCCCTCCCACAGGAAACCAGATCCAGCCTGGCTCATGTTAAGCCGTGAGGAATATGGCCCATTCGTTTGCCTGTGTGACATTCAATGCCAAAGATGTCATTCCTATAGACTATAACAGTTCCTAGCTGCATTCATTTGTTCACACATTGGTTTTTTGTTTTTTGTTTTTTTGACAGAGAGAGAGAAAGGGGAGAGGGGCAGAGGGCGATGGAAAGAGAATCTCAAGCAGACTCCAAACCAAGCCCAGAGCCTGATGCAGGGCTCCATCTCACAACCCCGAGATCATGACCGAAGCCGAAACCAAGAGCCGGATGTTTAAGTGACTGAGGCCACCCAGGCGCCCCCACACATTGTTTCTTATTGATGGAGTGGGGATGTGAAAGATTTTCCCAGGTGAATTTTTATTACTTGATTCAACTATATTTAAGTGTTGCCTGTTATGTATCTGTTTTGATCTGGAAAAAACAAACCGCTTTTGATCTTAAAAATTAGTATAAAGTTTTTGGAGAAAATCCTAAAAAGATCTCTGGTTTTCTTAATTTACAATAAAAGATTAAGAGGAGGCAAACGGAACAAAGGAAATCACCTTGTCCAAGCCACTCACCAGACAGCAGAGGACAGTGAGACTCAGGGTGTGCAATTATTTGCCCAGCCATGTGTTATACTGCAGTTTAAATGAAAGAAAAAGAAGTAAATACAACAGCCTCTTACAGAGAAACAGTTCTCATGCACATCCACTCTCAATTACTACAGAAATTAAAAAAAAAAAAAAAGAATATACTAGAATGAATTTTGATGCCACTGGAGAAGGCAGTCCTCTATTCCACTAGCTTTCAGCAAGGAGGTGGGGGCTTTCTGGAAAAGGGTGTTGTAGTGTTGATGGATACATTGAGGAAAGCATTGAACATAGTGTGTCTGGATTTCAGTTAAGATTTGTTTCAGAGATGGAGAGTACTGAGCTACTTTAAGCTTCCATTACAGCCTTGAGGGAAAAAAATGAAGATGGACGAGAAGAAATTTGGGGAGGAATACCAGTTAGGAAGCCAACCACCGCAATGAAGCAGAATGATCAGGAAAGTGACAAAAATGGGGATTAAGGCACTTTTGTAGGTGAGACCACAGCCACCACCACTGTTACCCCCCCCACACACACATACTGCACCAGCACAACAAATAGAATAATCCTTTACTGAACCCTTAAGTGCAAGGCACCGTAGCCTTTGCCTACCTTATCTTATACGATCCCCACAACAAACCTCCAGTGGTGGTTTAGCAGATGAGGAAACAGGCTTAGAGAAGTGAAGTAACTTGCTGTGATGGGTCTTCTTGCTGTGTCAACTTGGCTAGGCTACAGTCCTCAGTTACTCAAACACTAAGTGTTGCCAGGAAGGTATTTAGCAGATGTGATTCAAGTCCAAAGGCCATAATCAGTTGACCTTAATAAGGGAGATTATTCTAGATAATCTGGGTGGGTCTGACTTAATCAGTTGAAAGACCTTAAAAACAGAGCTAAGGCTTCTCCGAAGAAGACAAAGACACTCCACCTATGGACAGCTGCTTCAGCCTGTGTCTGAGAGTTCTAGCCGGCCTTTCCTCACAGCCTGGCCTGTGGATTCTCGTCTTGCCCAGTCTGCCCTCACGGTTACATAAGCCAATTCCTTGCAATAAACCTCTTAATATACACATCTCCTACTAGTTCTGTTCCTCTGGTTGAACCCAAACTGATACACGTGCCAAAGATCACACAATAATTAGGTAAAAGAGTTCAGATCCTCTCAAAGCCAAGAGTAGGTCACTAATTCACATTCCCTCCCAACAGAAGAGGTTCAGTTTTGGACATCAGAGCTTCACAGAAATGGCAACACATCCAAATGTCTAGCAGGAATTGAAGGAGAGGTTAAAAGGTTAAAGCTCTGGAGACCAGACTATGCTAAACTTTTGAAATGGAGCCAAGGGGTAGAAGAAACACCCATTATGACTATGAGGAAATTGGAGTCATGGAAAACCACTCAGTTGTGATGCAGAATATGGTCAGAGTGATATAGCACTGAAGAATGCTTCCCTGACTAGGACCATTCCGGAAAAGGCCAACATTTCATAGGCATTATAACCTAATCCAGGTATAGGCAAAAGCAAGAAACAAAGGTTCATCAGAATTTCAGTTCCACATCGAAACAGGAAAGTCCCCTAACTTGTTCCAGACCAGATTGATCCTCATGCATAAAAAGAATACAGGGTTTAGCATTTTGAACATCAGCATGTTTTTCCAAAAAGCACAAAAACATACTTAGATTTGGATGGTCTACACCCACATCATTGTTACACATGGGAAAACATAATTCTTGCAGTTTATGAGTAAACAGAAAACATGGTACATGCTTAATATTAATCAAGCATGATTTGGTATGACAGATGCCACACAGAACCTATGAAAGACACAATGGTTGCAGTTTAAGGAAGATGGTGGAGTAGGAGGATCCTGAGCTCACCTCCTCCCATAGACAGAAGAGCTGCAGAACACTCTCCAGACTAGAGAGCCTGGAGAAGGGCACAGCTGATGCTCTCACCCCACCTTAAAAACCTAGACTGGAGTAGGATCCGGATGCCAAAATGGGTGAGTCTGGTCATCTTTGTGAGCCTGCAACTTTAGTGAGCCTAGAGTCCACAAGCCCACACCAGCCCTAGTCATGCTGGGGCACAGAAAAAGAAGCCAGGCTTAAAAGCGCTGAGGAGCTGTGGGAACACTCTGCCCCTCTCTACCTTAAAAGCTCAAACCAGAGCAGGATCCGGACATCATAAGGCGAAGTTTCAGATGCCATAATTAGTGGGTCACAACGCCATAACTGGTGGGTCAGATCATCACAGAAAGCTTGTGACCTCAGGAAGCCAAGGATCTGCAAGCCCACACCAGCCCACTGGTACTGGAACATGGAAAAAAAGCAGCAGTTTAAAAGGGCTGAAGAATTGTGGGAATATTCTCTCCGCTCCATTTTTCTTTTATTATTATTTTTTCTTTATTCTTTCTGTAAAAAGCAATGGTTTAAAAGAGCAGCTCCAGATTTCAGGTTATACTACAAAGCTATAGTAATCAAAACAGTATGGTATTGGCACAAAAATAGACACATAGATCAACAGGACAGAAGAGGGACCCCGGAAATAAACCCATGATTATATGGTCAGTTAATGTTCGACAAAGGAGAAAATATGCAATAGGAAAAAGACAGTCTCTTCGACAAATGGTGTTCGGAAAGCTGGACAGCTACATGCAAAAGAATGAAACAAACAAACAACAAAACCCAAAAAACTCAAATAAACAATCTAACCTTATACTTAAAGGGACTAGGATAAAAAAAAAGAACAAACCAAACCCAAGGTGAGTAGAAGAAAGGAAATAAAGATCAGAGCAGAAATAAATGAGGTAAAAACTAAAAAAAAAGAAACGAAGAAAAAAAAAATCATTGAAACCAAGAGCTGATTCTTTGAAAAGATAAACAAAAGAGACAAACCCTTACCTGGACTCAACAAGAAAAAAAGACAAAGGACTCAAATAAAATCAGAAACAAGAAAGGAGAAGTAACAATTGACACCACAGAAACACAAAGGATTATAAGAGAATATGTAAAATTACATATCAACAAACTGGACATCCTACAAGAAATAGATAAATTCCTAGAAACATACAATCTTGCAAAACTGAACCAGAAGAAACAGAAAATCTAAACAGACCTATTATAAGTAATGAAATTGAACTGATAAACAAAACTACCAAAAAATAAAAGTCCAGGACCGGATGGTTTGACAGGTGAATTCTACCAGACATTTAAAGAAGAGTTAATACCTATTCTCTTCAAACCATTCCAAGAAATAGAAGAGGAAGGAAAACTTCCAAGTATATTCTACAAGGTCAGCATTACCCTGATACCAAAGCCAGACAAAGACATCAGAGAAAAAAAAAAACAAACTATAGGCCAATATCTCTGATGAACATAGTTGCAAAAATTCTCTACAAAATATTAGCAAACCACATTAAAAAAATCATTCACCACCATCAGGTAGGATTTATTCTCAGGACGCAAGAATGTTTTGTTTTTTTTTTTTTTAAGATTTTATTTATTTGAGACAGAATGAGAGAGAGAGAGAGCTCATGAGAGGGGGGAGGGTCAGAGGGAGAAGCAGACTCCCTGCCGAGCAGGGAGCCCAATGCGGGACTCGATCCTGGGACTCCAGGATCATGACCTGAGCCGAAGGCAGTCGCTTAACTGACTGAGCCACCCAGGCGCCCGCAAGAATGGTTTAATATTCACAAATCAACATAATACACCACATCAACAAAACAAGGGATAAAAATCATATTATCTCAATAGATTCAGGAAAAGCATTTGACAAGATTCAACACCCATTCATGATAAAAACTCTAAACAAAATGGGGTTAGAGGGAACATACTAAACATTAAAAAAGGCCATAAATGACACATCCATAGCTAACATCATCCTCAATGGTGAAAAACAGAGCTTTCCCCTAAGGTCAGGAACAAGACAAGGATGTCCACTCTCACCACTTTTATTCAGCATAGGACTGAAAGTCCTAGCCACAGCAATTGGACAAAGAAAAAAAAAAAAAAAAAGAAAGAAGCAGCATCTATATTGGTAAGGAAGAAGGTAAACTGTCACTATTTGCAGACACATGATACTATACAATGAAAATCCTAAAGACTCCACCAAAATACTACAGAAAGTAATAAACAAATTCAGTAAAGTTGCAGGATACAAAGTTAATACCCAGAAACTGATTGCATTTTTATACAGTAACAACAAAGTTACAGAAAGAGAAATTTTAAAAAAACACCATTTACAATTGCACCACAAAAGAATAAAATACCTAGGAATAAACTTAACCAAGGAGGTGAAAGACCTGTACTCAAATAACTATAAAACATGCATGAAAGAAACACAGGGGAAGATAAAACAAATGGAAAGATATTTCATGCTCATGGATTTAAAGACTTAATACTGTCAAAATGTCCATATTACCCAAAGAAATCTACAGATTCAATTCAATCTCTATCAAAATACCAACAGCATTTTTCACAAAACTAGAACAAATAATACTAAAATTTATATGGAAACACAAAAGACCCAAATAGTCAAACAATCCTGAGAAAGAATAATGAAGCTGGAGATATTACAATTCTAGATTTCAAGATATACTACAAAGCTGTAGTTATCAAAACAGCATGGTACTGACACAAAAATAGACACACAGATCAATAGAACAGAAAGAGATACCAGATATAAACTGACATTTATATGGTCAATCTATGACAAAGGAGGCAAGAATACACAATGGGGAAAAGAGAGTCTTTTCAATAAATGGTGCTGGGAAAACTGGACAGCTACACGTAAAAGAAAGAAACTGGACGATTTACCAACACCATAAAAAAGAATAAACTCAAAATGTATTAAAGACTTGAACATGAGATCTGAAGCCATAAAAATCCTACAAGAGAACACGGGCAGTAATTTCCCTGACATCAGCCATAGCAACATTTTTCTACATGTGTCTCCTAAGGCAAAGGAAACAAAAGCAAAAATAAACTATTGGGACTACATCAAAATAAAAAGCTTCTTCACAGCAAAAAATAATCAACAGAACTAAAAGACAACCTACTGAATAGGAAAAGATATTTGCAAATGATATATCTAATGAGGGTTAATGTCCAAAATATATAAAAAATTTATATAACTGAACACCAAAAAACCCAAACAATCCAATTAAAAAATGGACAGAGGACCTGAATAGACATTTTTTCAAAGAAGACATACAGATGGCCAACAGACACATGAAAAGATACTCAATATCACTAGTCAACAGGGAAATGCAAATCAAAACCATAATGAGGTATCACCTCACACCTGTCAGAATGGCAAAAATCAAAAATACAAGAAATAGTAAGTGTTGGCAAGGATGCAGATAAAAAGGAGCCCTCATGCATTGTTGGTGGGAAAGCAAACTGGTGCAGCTACTATGGAAAACAGTATGGAGGTTCCTCCAAAAATTAAAAATATAAATAACGTATGATCCAATAATTCCACTACTGGGTATTTACCTAGGGAACATGAAAACACTAACTAAAAAAGATATCTGCACCCCTATGTTTATTGCAGCATTATTTACAATAACCAAGACATGCAAGCAACCTAAGTATGCATTAATAGATGAATGGATAAGGAAAATGTAGTATATATCTACAATGGAATACTGCACAGCCATAAAAAAGGATGGATCATGCCACTGGAGACAACATGGATGGACTTAGAAGGTATAATGCTAAGCAAAATAAGTCATACTGAGAAAGACAAATACCATATGATTCCACTCATAAATGAAATCTAAGGAAAAAATGAATAAACAAATAGCAGAATCAGAAACAAATACAGAGAATGAACTTAAGAGGGGGGCAGGGGGTTGGGCAAAATGGGTGAAGGAGAGAGGGAGATACAGGCTTCCAGATATGGAATGAGTAAGTCACAGAAATAAAAAGCAGAGTATAAAGAATACAGTCAATGATATTTTAACAGTAATATAATGGGATGGATGGTAGCTTTATGAGCCCCATGTGTGCTGTAAAGTTTACTTAAAATTAAAAAAATTTTTTTTTTAAATAAATGTAGTGTTTTTAGAATGTGTTCAAACTTAAGTGACCAATTTACTATAGACTACTATATACATAGGATGTTAGAGAGGAACCTCATGGCAACCACAAACCACAATCCTATAACAGATACACAAAAAAATTAATGGGGAAAAAAAAAAGTGTAACACTTTCCCCTAAGGTCAGGAACAAGACAAGGATGTCCACTCTCACCACTTCTATTCAGCATAGGACTGAAAGTCCTAGCCACAGCAATTGGACAAAGAAAAAAAAAAAAAGGAAAGAAGCAGCATCTATATTGGTAAGGAAGAAGGTAAACTGTCACTATTTGCAGACACATGATACTATACAATGAAAATCCTAAAGACTCCACCAAAATACTACAGGAAGTAATAAACAAATTCAGTAAAGTTGCAGGATACTAAACACTAAAGTCATCAAGTCACAAGTGAAGAGAGAAAGAAAAGAAGAAAGGAACATAGAACTACAAAAACAACCAAGAAACAATTAACAAAATGGTAACAAGTACAAATCTCTCAATAATTACTTTCAATGTAAATGGAATAAATGCTTCAATCAAAAAACACAGGGTGAATGAATGGGGTGAAAAAAGACCCATCTAGATGCCACCTACAAGAGACTCACTTTAGATTTAAGACACATATAAAGACTAAAAATGAAGGGATGGAAGAAAATGTTCCATGCAACTGGAAACGGGAAACAGGATAGCAATACTTACTTACATCAGACAAAATACACTTAAAAAGAAAGACTGTAACAAAAGACCAAAAGGAAGCATTACATAGTTATAAAGGGATTGATCCAACATGAGGATAGAACAATCGTAAATATCTATGTACCTAACATAGGAGCACCTAAATATATAAGGTAAATATCAACAGACATAAAGGGAAAAACTGACAAAAATACATAATAGTAGGGGACTTTACCACTCCACTTACATCAATGGAGAAATCATCCAGACAGAAAAACAATAAGCAAACAGTGGCTTTGAATGATACATTAGATCAGATGGGCTTAACAGATATATACAGAACATCCCATCCAAAAAAAGCAGAATATACTTTTCCAAGTACACAAGGAATATTCTCCAGGACAGATCATACATTAGGCCACAAAACAGGGGTTAATAAATTTAAGAAAACTGAAATCATACCAAGCACCTTTTCTGACTACAATGTTATAAAACTAGAAATCAATTACAAGAAAACAAAACTATAAAAAAACACATACATGCGAAGGCTAAACATGTTACTAAACAACCAATGGGTCAATGAAGAAATCAAAGAGGAAAGTAAAAAACAAACAAACAAACAAAAACACATGGAGACAAATGAAAATAGAAACAAAATGATTCAAAATCTTTGGGATGCAGCAAAAGCAGTTCTAAGAGGGAAGTTCAGAGCAATACAGACTTAACCTTAAGAAATAAGAAAAAACTCAAACAATCTAACCTTATACCTACTGGAACTAGAAAAAAGAAAAAGTCCAAAGTAGTAGAAGGAAGGAAACAGTAAAGATTGGAGCAGAAAATATGAAATAGGGGGGGAAAAACCCTAAAAACAACAATAAAAAAGATCAATGAAACCAAGAGTTGGTTCTTTGAAAATTGATAACCATCTATCCAGACTCATCAAGAAAAAAACAGGGCTCAAATAAAATCAGAAAAGAGGAGAGGTAAAACTGACACCACAGAAAAACACACAATTATGAGAGACTACTATGAGAAATTGTATGCCAACAAATTAGACACCCTAAAAGAAATGAATAAATTCCTAGAAACACACAATCTTGTAAAACTGAATCAGGAAGAAAGAGAAAAGCTGAACAGATTGATTACTCGTAATGAAATGGAATCAATTAAAAAAAAAAAAAAACACACACAAAAAAACCCCCAAGAAACAAAAGTCCAGGATCCAATTTCTTCACAGGTGGATTCTACCAAACATTTAAAATAGAGAGGTGCCTGGGTGGCTCAGCTGGTTAAGCCTCCAACTGTTGCTTTCGGCTTAGGTCATGATCTCAGGGTCGTGAGATCGAGCCCTGCATCAGTCTCTGTGCTCAGCACAGAGTCTTCTTGAGATTCTTTCTCTCACCTCCCCTCCCCCAGCTCATACTCTCTCTCTCAAATAAAGTAAATAAAATCTTTAAAAAATAAAAAAGTCAATACCTGTCTCAAACTATTCTAAAAAATTAAAGAGGAAGGAATGCTTCTAAATTTATTCTACAAAGCCAGCAATACCTTGATACTAAAGCTAGAAAAAGACACTATAACAAAAAAGTACAGACCAATATCTCTGATGAACATAGATGTAAAAATTCTCAACAAAATATTAGCAAACCAAATTTAAGAATACATTAAAAGGATCATTCACCATGATCAAATGGGATTTATTCCAGGGATGCAAGGATGGTTTAATGTCTACAAATCAACATGATATACTACATTAACAATTAAGAATAAAAACTATATGATCATCTCAATAGATACAGAAAAATCATTTGACAAAATCCAACACGATCCATAAGAAAAAACTCTCAAAAAAGTTGTTATAGAGGGAACATACCTCAATATAATAAAGTCCTCATATGGCAAACCCACAGTTAACATCATACTTAATGGTAAAAAGCTAAAAGCTTTTCCTCTAAGATCAGGAACAACACAAGGATGTCCACTCTCACCACTTTTATTCAACACAATACTGGAAGTCCTAGCCACAGCAATCAAAGAAAAGGAATAAAAAACATCCAAATCGGTAAGGAAGAAATAAACTGTCATTATTTGCAGAGGAGATGATTCTACATATAGGAAACCCTAAAGACTCCACCAAAAAACTGTTAGAACTAATAAAATCAGTAAAGTTTCAGGATACAAAATTAATACACAGAAATCTGGTTCATTTTTATACCCTAATAACAAACTAGCAGAAAGAGAAATTAAGAGAACAATCACATTTCTCACTGCATCAAAGTAAATAAATAAATAAAATACCTAGGAATAAATGTAACCAAGGATATGAAAAACCTATACTTTAGGTCTATACCATTCTCATGGATCGGAAGAATTAATGTTGTTGAAATGTCTATACTACCCAAGGCAATCTACAGATTCAATGCAATTCCTATCAAAATACCAACAGCATTTTTCATAGAACTAGACCAAATAGTGCTAAAATTTGTGTAGAACCACAGAAGACCCTGAATAGCCAAAGGAATCTTAAGCAAAACAAAACTGAAGGCTTAACACAACTCCAGTTTTCAAGATATACTACAAAGCTATAGTAATCAAAACAGTATGGTACCAGCACAAAAACGGACATAGGTCAAAGGAATAGGACAGACAGCCCAGAAATAAGTCCAGGTTTATATGGTCAACTAATCTATGGCAAAGGAAGCAAGAATATACAATGAAAAAAACACAGTTTTTTAAATAAGCAGTGTTGAGTAAACTGGACAGCTACATGCAAAAGAATGAAACTGGATCACTTTCATACACTAATCAAAAAAAAGAAAAATAATAAACTCAAAATAGATTAAACACCTACATGTGAGACCTGAAACCATAAAGCTCATAGAAGAAAACACAGGCAGTAAACCTTTGGATGTCAGCCTTAGCAACATTTTTCTGGATCTGTCTCCCCATGGATGGGAAACAAAAGCAAAAATAAACTATCAGGACTACATCAAACTAAAAAGGTTTTACACAGAAAAAAAAAAAAATATCAACAAAATGAAGGACAGCCTTCTGAACAAAAGAAGATATCTGCAAATGATATATCCAATGCGGGGTTAATACCCAAAATTTATAAAGAACTTATACAGCTCAACACCAACAAAATAAATAATCTGATTTTAAAAATGGGCAGAGGACCCAAATAGACATTTTTCCAAAGACATACAGATGACTAATACATATGAAAAGATGTTCACTAATCATTAGGGAAGTGCAAACTAAAACCAGAATGAAATATCACCTTCACACCAGTCAGAACAGCTAGTATCAAAAAGACAAGAAATAGCAAGTGTCGACAAAGATGTGGAGCAAAGGGAACCCTTGTGCACTCTTGGTGGGGACGTAATTGGTACAGCCACTAGGGAAAACAGTATGGAGGTTCCTCAAAAAATAAGACTACCATACAATCCATTAATTCCACTTCTGGGTATTTACCCAGAAAATGAAAACACTACAGTTGACCCTTGAACAACACAGTGGTTAGGGGCTTGGCCACCTGCACAGTCAAAAATCCACATATAACTTTTGACTCCACAATGACAACTACTAACAACCTACCGTTGACTGGAAACCTTACCAATAATCTACATACCAGATTAACACATATTTTGTATGTTATATGTATCATATACTGTATTCTTACAATAAAGTCAGCTGGAGAAAAGAAAATGTTAAGAAAATCACGAGAAAATACATTTACAGTACTGTACTGTATTTATACATATTAAAAAAAAAAAATCTGTATATGGACTCCTGGATGGCTCAGTTGGTTAAGCGTCTGCCTTCAGCTCAGGTCATGATCCCAGGGTCCTGGGATCGAGCCCCGCTTTGGGCTCCCTGCTCAGTGGGAAGCCTGCTTCTCCCTCTCCCCCGACTTGTGTGCTCTCTCATTCTCAAATAAATAAAATCTTTTAAAAGAAATCTGTGTATAAGTGGACCATCACAATTCAAACCCATGTTGTTCAAGTATCAACTGTAATTTGAAAGTATATATGCATCACGATGTTTATTGCAGCATTATTTATAATAGCCAAGATATGGAGGCAGCCTAAGTGTCCATCAATGGATGAATGAGTACAGAAGATGTGGTATATATACACAACAATGGAATATTACTCAACCATAAAAAAGAATGAAATCTTGCCATTCACAACAACATGGAAGGACCTAGAAAGTCCTTATTAGTCACTTATTAGGCTAAATGAAATAAATTAGAGAAAGACAAATACCATATGATTTCACTCACATGGAGAATCTAAAAATCAAATGAACAACAAACAACAACAAAACAGACTCATAAATACACAGAACAAACCGGTGGTTTCCAGAAGGGAGGGACAAGGGGGGAACACGTGAAATATGTGAAGGAGATTAAGAGGTACAAAGTTCCAGCTAGAAAATAAATAAGTCATGGGGATGAGAAGTACAGCATAGGGAATATAGTTGATAATAACTATAATAACTTTGTATGAGAGAAGCGCCCATCATGGTGAATGTTTTGTAATGTATATAATTGTCAACTGATTCACTATGTTGTATCCCTGAAACTTGCATAATATAGTATGTCAACTATTTAAAATTTGTTAATAAATGTGGATAATTTTTTTTTTAAAGATACAATGGTTCCTGACAACTAAAGCCTTAACAAAATGAGACACCTTCAGTTTAACTGAGAGAAAAATAATCATCAGAGTTCACAAAAATATTTGTGTATCTTTTCACTGAATGGTGACTGTTCTAGAAAAAGACCCTTTCAAAGTGGGGGAGAGGGGAAAGCATTACACTGCAACAGGCAAACTGTTCAAGTTCTACAAACTGAAACATGATAGTTTTAAAAGCAATAAAACCCAAAGTGACATTGGTGACGTTAACACCATCTAGGCCTCACACGTCATTGTTACAATGATGATCAGAAGCTAAAGCTGCTTCCGGGCTCTTCCTAGACAAAGAGCTACTAAATGGTTATTTTTAAACCTCTTGATAGATAATTTGTCCTCGATGCCTTCTACAATTTGAAGTGTGAATTTGAACCCCCTCCCCCCAAGTCCAGGTTGCTTTGCTTACAACCAAACACACATCCCAGACGTAGCTATGATTATTGTTGAAAGAAACTGATGAGCCAAAAGGGCTAGTTGAACTCAGGCTGAAAACTAAAGAAAAGGAGAATTGTCCTAAGAAGCCATCAGCAGCAGGATGCATGGAAAATTGGGTTTGGTCTGTTTTTTTTTTTCTAGGTGAGTGTGGTTGTCTGGATAAATCTTACAGAAGGGATGGCCTCTTAGAGCAATATGGTTGGTCTCCCTGGCATTGCAAACACAGCCTATCTGAGCTACCTCGTAACTCAGGACATCCAATGCTCCAGCCAGGGAGCTGGGAAGAAATACATGCAGAGGTGGAAACTGTGTTCAACATTTCAATATTTTCTCTACATCTTTGACAAAACAAGTATTAATCTTCACAATCATGTATTCATTTAGATATCAATATCTACTTTATAAAGTGTTCAATTTCAATTCTATCTACTATGTATTGATCTTTTAAAATCTGTGTTTCTGTAAAATACACATGGCTTTGGAACTGTCCGAGCTCAGCAATTGTCCATTCTTTCTACATTCTCCTCTCCTAAGGAAAAAAGGTGAAGAGGTACTTTAATGTATATAGAGCTTCTGCTTTAATACATTTTTTTAAGATCTTATTTATTTATTCATGAGAGACAGAGAGAGAGAGAGGCAGAGGGAGAAGCAGGGTCTCCGCAAAGAGCCCAGTGGGGGTCTTGATCCCAGGACCCCAGGATCACGACCTGAGCAGAAGGCAGATGCCCAACCGAGCCACCCAGGTGCCCCTAGAGCTTCTGCTTTTAAGTATCTTCTAAACCCGAGATCGTCCGCACTGTATCTGAATCAAAATAAGAACGCCTTGTGAGGTTATCACACATGGGTGTTTCCATGAGTGCTCTCTTCACATTAGCAGCATGTTCAGATGTGCTGGGCACTAGATTCCTTTTGGTTCACAAACCTTCACTAAGTGTTTATGTTGGAAGTCAAGGCTGAGGGTATTTTTCCGCTTGGTCCCACGGAACTGCAGGGAAGCGTCTGAGAGCACACCCTGAGCACACATCCCTCCCGAGGGTATATCAGTGATGGGGACAGTGGAACAATGTAGGAAAGGCCATTAGGAGTCTAGAGACCTGCTTCCCAACAGGCTGTAATGAGAATAAATGAAACAGTACTTACGATGCTTTTCAGATGACTGTGAAATGGATCTAAAGACAGAAGCAGCTGCTTTTTCAGGGAAGAAAAGATGAGAGAGAGAAAGAAGTGGTCCAAAGGATTTACAGTAAAGGCTAAGACCTAAGAGCCAACCACCTGGCAGGAACCGGGACTTGTGCTTTTTTTTTTTTTTATCTGATTAGAAATATGCCACAATTAGTCTTTCAAGGTGACATAGAAGCTCTGTTGCTGACTGAGGGCCAAAAGGAAGATGCATGGATCTTTCCTTTTGGAGAGCAGGCAAATCACTGCCTGTATACTGTGGGTTTTCTGGGTCCACTGTCTGTGCTGCACCAGAGGCCTGGGAGGGGAAGCCCCCCCCCAACACTAACAATGCAACTTCACCGGTCAATTCCTTCTCCATTTTTCCTATCCAAAGCCAAAAAAATACGACCACCAGTTCTTCCAAGCACGTCACTGATGGCTTTCCATATCCGTGCCTGTGCTCTGTCCTCAAAGACCATCTTCTTCGCTGCCTCCCCAAGAGTTCTCTACGCATCGATACTAAAGTTGGTACCTTCTCTGAAAGTGAGTCCCTGCCCCATGAACTAGATATAATTTCTGCCAACTTTGGGTGGGGAGGCTCACTCCTAGCAGTTAAACTATAGATCTTACTAGGTTCTATCTTGTCTTACACATATTTTAACTGCTTTTTGCCTATTTATGAGCTCTTCAATCTTTTTTCTGGCTGTATCCATTTCTCCATCTCTCTTTGCTTAGTACCGTAGTGTGTATTTAATGGATAGTTTATGAATGAACCAGCTCTGTCCACACCTTAGACCAATCATTCATTTAAAATCAACAAACCTTCATTAGGCATTTAATAGGTACAAGGAGTTGGGAGTTTGTAGAGATGAGTAAGAATCAACCCTGCTCTCCTAGGATGGGAATGGAACTAAGAAATCTACCTAAATAACTTGTGGCAAGCAGGCCAAGTGTTTTAATAGGCGCACACGCACACACACACACACACACACAGTGTAAAAACAGAAGGGAAGAAGCATTTCCTTTGGGGGAGGGGAGATTCTGGGAAGGATGCATGAAAACAAGGGGGGAAATCATCTGTTGTAGGTCAGATTTCACTAAACTGGTTGTTAATCATCTCATTTAATTCCCACATAACCCTCCAAGTTAGGCATTTTTTACTCCCATTTTACAGACAAGGAAATTGGGGCTCAGAGCAGTTAAATAATTTGGCCAAGGTCACATGGCTAGTAAATAATGAAACTGGTGGTCACATTCCCAATGGCCTGGTTCCAAAGCTCATGCTCATTTCCCTATACACCAGATCTCCTTCCCCACAGGCAAATAAAAACACAGTGACACCTGAGCTCAGCCTTCAAGAGGACATAAGACTTCCACATGCGTATCTGGAGGGAGGGCAGGATCCTTCCAGGAGCAGCCAATAGCCTGAGCAATGCCTGGAGGCAGCAAAGTTTAAAACATATGGGGAAAACAATGAATCATGGAACACTACATCAAAAACTAATGAGGTACTGTATGTGACTAACATAACGTAACATAATAAAATTAAATTAAAAAAAAATATGGGGAAAGGCAGATTCCCTCACATAACAGACTATAGGACATATAAGGGAGACAAAATGGAGAGAGAGAGCCAGTGGATGATTCTTCATTTTCCCTGTGATATATTTGGAACATCCGGTAAAGTGTATTTCTTATCTACTTAAAAAAATATTATAAGTAAAGCACTTTCTTTATAAGTAAAACATTTTGAATACATTAGCAATTACTGTTTTATGGCAATAATCTTGACCTTCAATAATAAATATCCTGTAATGCAAACCATGTTGACTAGAAGGGTGATTCTCTCCATATTTCCTTTTCCTCCAGCTTTTGTTTTTATCTCTCTGTAAAGATATTATTTAGAGATTTAAACTTTAAAGACTAGAGAAACAAAATACCAATAATGTACTTGGATAAATGACAAATTTTCTATCATGCCAGACAACATTCAAGTATTTTCAAATTAGTTTTAATATTATATAACTGGACTGATTTAAATATTTTAAGAAAATTTTTTAAAAATTAGGGGGGAGGGGCAGAAGGAGAGGGAGAGAGAGAATCTTAAGCGGCTCCATACCCAGTGTGGAGCCCCATGCAAGGCTGGATCTCACGGCCCTGAGATCACGACCTGAGCCGAAATCAAGAGTAAGATGCTGAACTGACTGAGCCACCCAGGCACCCCTTAAAATATTTTAAATTTAAAAATTGGGGGTAGGTCAGATATTATAGCCTAAAATGATATAATTTAAATAGTATGTGTGAGGGACCAGTAAATGTGACTTCACCTAAGTAAGAGAAGAAAATGAGGGGGGGGGGTGGCGGGAGGTACACAGCTAAGTGCTTCATAAATTATCAGTAAATATCCAGAAATACTACAAGCTACTGCAGAGAATATCTTCCACCTGTAGTACCAGCACCAATAAGAGTTTAAATTAAGTTCTCACAGCCTCCTGCCACTGGGAAGGAGGGAGGCACTGGGTGAGGCCGGCAGGGTATAGAAGGGCTGGGATTTGGGGGTGAGGAGAGCCACTCCAGGGAGGAGAGCTGCAGAAACCAGGACAGGAAATCACTGTCTCACAGAGCAGGCAGATGTCTCAGGTACACCGGTCTCCTTTAGGGCACCTGGTCACTGAGTCCCCGATAATGCTGATGATGGTCCTTATCCTGACTCATGACCCAGATCCCAGGCACCTGCGTCACTCAGCTGTCACGGTGGAAAACTGAAGGTCTTCAACTAAATGGGACGACTGAAATCAGGGCTACTAGAATGAGATGTTATTACCTTATTTATGAGTTCCTGAACACTATGTAAAGGGAGAGATTTCAAAAGGATGCAATAATCAATGTTCACAGCACAGAAAGAGATCATGCTTTTTAGAACTAGGGAGTCTTGCCACAAGGAAAAAAGTAAAATGAAATGACTGTTTACTATGCTAATATTTTGGCTTTCCCTATATATTTTATTTTACTTATTTACTTATTTTGAGAGAGAGAGAGAGAATCTCAAGCAGACTCCCCACTGAGCATGGAGCCCCACGTGGAGCTCAATCTCAGGCCCCTGAGATCATAACCTGAGCCAAAATCAAGAGTCAGATGCTTAACCAACCATGCCGCCCAGATGTCCCTCCCTACATATTTTAAACATTAAGTTACTTTTTCTTTTCTCCTGGAGTCAACTCTGATGGGCTGGCAGTCCCTACCCTCCCACCCTTCTCCCACCTCCATCCCGCCTCTTTCCCCTTCCCCACTCAACTCTTCTCCCCCCACCAACTCCTTGCCTTGCCCCCTCTCATTTTCCTTCCCCTCCCCTCTACACCCTTCCTCGTCTCCCCATCTTTCCCTCACTTTCTACCTTCCTTCCATCTTACTCCTTTACCCTCTCTCCCCTCTTCTCTCTTTACTCCACCCCTCTTCTCCCTCTTTCCTCTCCCCATTCTCTCCATTCCTCTCACTCCGCTTCCCCACCCCCCACTGCCTTCCCCAACATGTGAAAAGCAGTTTTAGTCCATCCTGGTTTATGGTGAGTAATGCATCTCAGGCTGAGACTTTGCCTAAGGATCCAGGCCAGGAGCGGTAGCTTATGCAAAGTTGATTGGCACATGATTTTTTATTTCTGAGTCATAAAAATGAATTTAAGCCACTATAATTGCAGAACTACAACTCCAGCTCAGAAAGAGTGGTCTGATAACCTCCCAGGTGAAAACACGCCACGGCGAGGAACCGGGAACGTGAGAAAGCTGCCCCACCATCTCTGGCAGTCCGTCTTGAAAATGCGCTGCTCCTGCAAGACTGCCCTCTCCCTGACTCCAAGGATTCTGGAACCATTTACCAGGACGCCCAGTCACTTGGCAGCTTGCTCAATCTTGGTGTTTACCATAAGCCTGTCAAAAAATTGAGCAGGCAATTATGTAAGGCACCAGCTGATTTTTGGTGGCTATCCTCACAATCAGCCCTGAAGTTATTTTCAGCTGTGTAACCACCATGGCGGAGGGGGGTTTCTCCCCACCACCACTTTTAGATTTGTATTATTACCAGGGTCTCAATGTCAAACTGCCTAGGGAAAAGAAATCCTCAGGAATTTTGTGTAAGGAAAACATGGCCATGGATTGTGATATAGAGACCTGTTTTGTTGTGTTTTTCCCTGCAGGGATGGGGGAACTTGTAACCATATTTTTTTCACCCTTTTTAGCTAAAGAGGGTGTCTGAAGGTGCGCGCGTTGCTCATTAGCGCCACCTAGTGAGGCAGGAAAGGAAGAAAAGCTGCATGGCCCGTAGCCACAGATGTTAACTTCAGTTTTGGCACTCTGGCTGTGAACTGTGGGCCAGCCTGTTTTCTCATCTTATCTGCAAAATGGAGATAACACCATCTACATCACAGGGCTGTTGTGACACTAAGGAAGGTATCCCTTATGAAATGCTTGGTACGTAATAGGACCTCAAGAAATGCCTGCCCTCCCAGCCCCCACTGAAACTTTGCTAGTCTTACCTAAGAAGGATTAATTTTAATCATTCCCAACTGCACATTTGGTCGTCAGCTAAATAGCAATAAACCATTTGTTTGAAAACTTATAAGTCCATAAGGCTTATGTGGTGAAAGCCACTCTGAATGAATAAGATGCATTTTCATGTTTCTCTTTTTTCAGTACAGTCCAACTATTCTTTTAGTTTGGCCAATTTTGACTTGTGTGGGATAACATTTTAAAAAACCAGATAAGACTCATTAACTTCACAAAGCAAATGGGAGCTGCAAATTAATAATTGTATTAAGCGGGGCACCTGGGTGGCTCAGTCATTAAGCGTCTGCCTTCAGCTCAGGTCATGGTCCTGGGGTCCTGGGATCAAGCCCCGCATTGGGCTCCTTGCTCAGCGGGAGGCCTACTTCTCCCTCTCCCACTCCCCCTGCTTGTGTTCCCTCTCTGGCTGTGTCTCTCTCTGTCAAATAAATAAATAAATAAAATCTTAAAAAATAATAATTGTGTTAAACTAATGTTTATGGAGGACTTGCTATTTCTCAAGTACTGGGCTAAGCACTTTATATGTACTTAAATGCGTTTATATCTCGTTTAATCCTAACAATCCTATAAGACAGATACTATAATTATCCCCATTTACAGATGAAGAAACTAAGGCTAAGGGTAAATAACCCCAGTGACATGACTGAGCTTAACACCATACATACTGCCTTCTCTTTGCAAAACAGTGCTTACTCTCATCTTTATATCATCTAGAAAAACCGCACATACTCAAATGATAGAATGTTGGAAACCTCCCCATGATCCAAGTTCCCATAACTGTATTAGATTTTTTCAAAAGCACCTCTTCTCATTGCTGTATTTCAGAGAAGAATCAAAACTCATCACCCTATTCCAAAAGGCAAGTGCGGATTTAATCAACTGCTTCCCTGAAATTCTGCCAGTCTGCCTTTAGTTATGTCTTTTTTCCTGCTCCCTTTTGACTTAACAGATATTTTATAACCGTCCCATAATTGCGACTAGTCCCATGGAAGAGACCACGGAATGTTGCCAGTGTATACTAGAGAGAGGAACAAGAAATAGCACGCTTCCAACTCAATTCACAAAAAACTGCACTAAAATAGAAAACAAACATTCCACTGATGGCTTTCCTAACGCAGTAACGGTAAAGACGAGAGCCGCCTCTCCCTCACGGACGGCTGCTGCGGTGCGGTCTGTGGTTTTCGAGCAAGAGGTGCGGGGGACCTGCCTCCACGCGCTCCCTGCCCGCCTGCCCGCCCCACGACCGGGCAGTTTGGGAAACGGGTTACGGAGAATTGAGTGTTTCCAGTACAGAGGCCACAGGCTCGCAGAACCCGAGTCCCTTCAATGGCTGATGACAACTGCTTCATACAAAAGAGGAAATCTAAGAAGTCCACGCAACAGTCCCTGCAGACGACGAAGTGGGATCCCGGTGGTCGGCCGAGGGAGGCTGCTCGCCATTATGAGGTGCTGGTCCCTCGCCAGCTCACCTTCGCCTAAAGGTCCAGCCGGGACCAAGAAATGAGGCTGCGGGCAACGCGAAAGCCGGCGGCGAGCACGGGCACTCCCCACCTCCCACTCCCCGGGAGGACGGGAGGGGTGCCGCGCAGCACCTGTGCCCCCAAGCGACGACACTGGTCCGGGAGCCAAGCGGAGCAGGTGCCGGGGGCCGAGGGGGCAAGCCCTCCGCCCACTGTGCCCTCCTGGCGTCGCCGCGCGGGCCGCTCGCCCCCAGCCCGGCCCGGGGTGCTCCCGCGTGTGCGACGCCGCTGCCCCACCTGGAGCCGCCCGCCCGCAGCCTCACCTCTCGCCGCAGCCTCCTCTTCCGCCGCCATCGCAGGAACCACCCGGCCGGCGCCGCAGCCCCGGGACTGGCGGCATCTAGAGCTCCGGGCCCGCCCTGCGCCGGCCCGGGCGGCGGCCCCGGAGTGGGGACGCGGGCGCCCGGGGAGCTGTGCCGCGCGTCTGGGGGGCCACCCCCGCGGCCCCTGGGCGCTCAGCCGGCGCCGACTCGCAGCCCGGCCGGCGGCCTGGGACCGGCCTGCCTTGGGCTCCCAGCCGGAGACAGGGACCCGGCGCGGGGCGGAGTCACGGCGGCACCGCCCCCGACCCCTGCGGCTGGAGGCGCAGCGCTGAGAGGCTGGCGAGGCAGCACCTGGAGCCTTTCTGGAAACCGGCTTTTAAAAACAGGCTTCCACGATCACTTTAAGGATTCGTTGTGTGGGTGTTCTGAGGGTTGGAGTAGTTTCCCTTGGGAGGAAAGGTAAAGGATGAATGGAGATCACTGCAGGGTGGGGGCTGGGGGGGAGGGGAAGCTGGAAGAGAAACTTCACTGGTACACAGAAGGGCGAGGGAAGGGCTTCGGGGCAGAGACAAGGGTGCGAAGTGCCAGAGAGGGGGGTCACTGAGAAAGCGGTTTTGGCTCCTGCAAGGTTGGGTAAATCCAGAAGCAAGACGCTCTGGGGATCATTTGACAGCCCTCCATCCTGTGCGGAATAAGCTGCTTCTCTCCCCGCCCACTGGTCCCTAGACCCGTTCCTTGCTCACAGTTTGTCTAGTAGAGGAAAGTAGTGGACGAAAGGAGCAGCAGAGAGAACACTAAAGCTTTGCATCAACTCGCCTAAATCTATTAATTTTCCTACCATGACTTCATTATAGCGTCTTAACTAGCTGCATATGTGTTCTGGGGGCTACTTCGGGCCAAACCTGGGCAAGGGGATTGGGACAGCGTTCCCGGGCAGAAGTAAGCATGACCAGGGGAAACTGCTGCCCTCTGAAGTGGGGACAGGGATTTTACCTGCTGGAGGTGGAAGGAGGTGCTAAGAACTGTGGCTGCCCTCAGTAAAGCACACCAACGCACTTCCCTCATCAAAACCATTCTTGAAACATCTCAATCCCAGCTTTGACTGGGAGCTCTACCTGAAATCCACCATCAACTTCCGCTGGCAGCTCAAAAATAAAAGGTCCACAGAAAGCCTGGCAGATAGTCTTAAATCGGGCGTTGGTTTCCCTGAATATGTCCAAACCTGGCTTTCCAGATAAATGTGCACTGTTTGGGGATGTTTTACCAAGTGGGGAGGCATTGAAAGACCTGGGCATGTGTTAAATGTCACCTTCCTGGTGAAGCAGCACCCTGGTTCAAATGTACAGTACAGACTATGTATATATGTATAGAGGCTCAGAGATGAGTACTGGGGCCGGGATCACTCAGTGGATGGGAGAGGCCAGACTGTAAAAGCCAGATCTTCTTAGACGTTCATACCATGGTATCCAATAAGCTTGCTGGTGAATCATTGCAGTCCTCATTTCTTAGAAATGATGATTCACTTCCATTCGAGCCTGAAAGCCAAAGAAAAGGAATCCAGAACCTTAGTATGATAGGAGGAAGTAATAATGCTCAAGGAGAAGAGGCCACAGGGTTCTCTGGGGGCAAGTCACTCTCATAGCTTAACATGCCTTCCCCCTTAACGTTCAAGTTTAAATCCTACTTGCTACTTTTTCTTTATGCTCTGGAGCTTTCCTTTCTAGGACTTTTTTTTTTTTTTTAAAGAGTAGTTATATTATGCCTCATAGGATAAAAAAGAGATAGAAAACCAGTATCTTGTGAGATGGATAGGAAGGTAATCTCTCATTTACAGGCAGTGATTTTCTAATATTTTCTCCTTGAGCAAAATGTAACAGAAGTGATTTGAGACATAACTTGCAGAACATATGATCTATTTCCTTCTGGTCAATGTCCTTTTCTCACCAAAAGCCCAGGGACAGTGTAGCTCTTCGGGAATCATTGCTAATCCCAGGGTGACCTTAGTTTGCTAATTTTGCCTCACTGCCAAGTACTCAGGCAAGAACAGTGCTGGAATTAGTATCCACTGCCTCAAAACTATAAATTCCTATACTTGTCAAACTCCTGCTGGGATTACAACAATGTAATTTAGTTT
>NW_023270504.1:7331329-7428560 GCF_011800145.1 Mirounga leonina
AGTGACAGGGGAAAATAAATTATTGATATTTAAAACTACCCCTTCTTCCGTGCCACTCTCCCTTCACCCCCACCCCCAGCATTCTATGGGGGGTCCATCCTGGGGAAGATTCTTGTTTTTGCTAAGCAGGTTGATGAGTGGGAGCACAGCTGGGACAAACAGGGAGGTCAAATGTGTTTAGATGAATAGACAGACCTATAGTAGGCATCTGGTATGGGGAAGATCAGCTTGAGCTTGGCTTATGAAGGGGAGGAGAATGCAGAGAAGGTAAGTGCAGGAGGATTTACTCATGAGAGTAAACGGGGAGTGGAAAGTTGAGAAAGATCTCTTAAAAGGGTATTAAGGGAACTTCACTGTGTAATGCAAACCCTCTTACATTATTTCCCTGAGAAATAAACAACTTTAGTAAAGCTACGTTCCTTTTCAATGCTTTTATGTTTTTATTAAAAATGAGAACATTTTGAGATCAGCTTTAGATGGAAAGTAGGGCTGCCCACCAAAAATGCAGTTATTTAATTCGTTTGTTCAGACATATCTCTAGAGCGCCTACAATGTGCCAGGCATTGCTATAAGCACTGACTTGTGCTGTACCCGCTGTGGTCCCGTCACTTCATATAGACGTTCTCACAGCAACTGATGAGGTGGGTATTATTTCGTTTTGGAAAAGTCTAACCAGTGTCCTTTTCTCCTTAGCTCCGTGGTTCCCAAAGTTGGATGTGCATGATAAAGTACAGAATTTCAGACCCACCCCTAGAGATTATGAGTTAGTAGTTCTCAATCCCTACTTCAAAATCAGTTGATTTTGAGACAATTTAAGTATTCTAGGAAATATTGCTTCAACTTGTCAAAAATCAAGTTTCCTAAGCCTAGATTGTTGTGGGGGTAAGTTGGATATTTCCACTAGCCAGAGGCCAGAAGTAGCAATAAACTAAAATTCTGAGAAAAATACAAAAAGGAACAAACATAGGACAAGCCTGAGGGAATGGTTGTGCAGACATCTCTTCATGTATGGTTACTGCTTAATGTTCTTTTTCCCTTAGAGATGATGTTTGTGTGTATAAGTGTCAAAAGCTGAACTAATTTTTACTTTTGCAAGTTTTGGACACTCTTAAAACAAGTATGGTATCCCAGGTCCTCCTCAGTCCTCCTCATATTATATGGAATTGGGCAGGAGTGATCTTCAAGTTCTGTTCATGATTATCTTACCCAAGAGGACAAGAAAGGCTAAGGACAGTTTCCCTTTCCTCTTATGGGTTTCCCCTTTGGTAGAGACTTAAAAGTCATCCTATGTTAGGACACCTGGGTTGCTCAGTCAGTTAAGTGTCCGACTCTTGGTTTTGACTCTGGTCATGATCTCAGGGTTGTGAGATTGAGCCCTGCGTAGGGCTCTGCACTCAGGGGGGAGTCTGCTTGAGATTCTCCCTCTCCCTCTGCCTCAGCCCCCCCCCCCCCACTCTCTCTCTCTCCAAGTAAAAAATAATCTTAAAAAAAGTCATCCTATGTTTAAGGGTTTGATAAGGAGTATCTTAATATGAACAGTAGAGCAGTTCCAAGATAATATCATGGTAGTTAGCACAATCTCACCTGAGAAATGTTTGGATTTCTATTAGTTAAAGCCCATCTGCTCAAGTTAGACAAAGCAGTTGAGCCAATAATTAGGCCACCCCACTCCTAGCTGGATCTTGGGGAAATAAATCGATGAGGGTCTCTCTTATTGGTGTAACAGCAGTGGGGGAGGTGGACCAATGAAGAGATGATTAGGAGTTGGGAGGGATGGCAAAAGTACTAAACGGACCAAACTCTGGTCATTGGGCCATACATCTATTCTGTCTGTATAAGGTCCAGAGACCCACCCCTACTTTTGGTTCTCCAAAGGACAAGAAAACTGGGATTGCAGTGGCTGAGCTGTGGTCCAGCACAGTGGTACTTAGTACTCCTGTTTTTGGTGGGCCAGGATGGACGTTAATGGATCAGCTTCTAGCTCAAACATAGCAATGGGAGAACCAGCAAGAAAATCCAGGTATAGTGGCTTAAGGTAAGAAGCATTGCTATAAAAATGTGTGGCACCCTTTTGATTACCTTGGAGCTTGTTAAAAGAACTCCAGCTGGTTCTGGTATCAGGTGGCTGTGTGCTTTAGGTAAGCCTCCCCCTAGTACCAGGGATGTGAATCCTGATTAGTTTTAAGTCCGTTCCAGGCCAGGTACTTTTGTAGGAATGGATGTATGACATAATCATGGCCAATAACATGTGGAGGTTACTTTGCTTAGAATGCTTCTAGAAAAGATCTTCCTTGATCTTAAAAAAGAGGGCGCACAAGAATTAGTTTCTAGGGACTTACATGTAGAAAGACTTGATGCTTAGAGTCTCTGTAGCCACTTAGCCCCTCTGAAAAACAAGACGAGGGACAAAGCTAACACTCCGAGGATGACAAAAGTAGTAAAACGGAAAGAACCTGTATTCTTGATGTTGTTTTTGAGATGCTAAGTTGACTACCGGGGAAACTCCCTATCTTGTGTCTTCACGTTGTATGAGATAATCATTTTCCTTATTGTTGAAGCCATCTTGACTTGCGTCTTCTGACACTTGCAGTCTAAAGTACCCCGTGACAAATCTGTCACTAGCTCCCCAAGTATTTTTCTGAGGTCTAGAAGCACATGAGGCAATTTGTCACTGAAGCATCATGCTGTGTGATGTGGGGGGAATAAAAGAGCACTGGACTTGGGTTCAAGAGCAATTTATTACCTGTGTCTGGGTAAGTCACGCTCAGCCTCATGTTCATCATTTGTAAAATGAGGGTAATTATGTTTATTTCAGAGTAGTGGTAATAACCAAAATGAATAATGTAAGTGAAAGCATTTTGTATACAAATATAAGTTCTTTTTATCAGAAGATGCTCTTGAAAAAAGATGCACTTCGTCTCCAAGTTTGCTCCAATGTCCAAATTTTCACATTCAGTGCTTTCACTGTTTTGTCTTAACAATGGCATTATTGAGACGATGTAAGTCAGGAACAGTTAGGAGCATACCTCTAGGATGAGCAGGATTCTGACTGGCCCCGTCTGAGCGTGGTGGAAAGAGTAGCATGACTGCTTATCAGTGTCTTCCACGGGACAGGACGTAATGGTACTTGGGTACCTAGGCCACTCTGATTACTAGTTTCCATGCCATTCTGAGGCATTTTCAATTTCAATTCTGCTTGCAAATTGATTTTGGGGTAGTTATGTACAAACCTGTACAACTATCTTGATTGTTTAAACATAATACAATTGAAACTTCAGATATTGCATTCTTGATGTGATATTTAAGTGTGAAGTTTGCATATATTTACAGAAGAGTCTTTCTTGGGTTTTGGATAACACCTGTCTCAAAAGTTGAATATAAAACCAAAACACCTCACCAACAGAAATAAAAAACATAGTTTTTATTCTTTTCTTACCTTCAATGAAAAAGGCCTCATGCCACCAAAACATTTTTTTGAAATTCAGTAACTAAACACAGAACTTGACAGCCCGATGATCACTTTTTCTAGACAACTGCTGAATAATTTATATTGCTTTTTAAAAAATAACTAAGAACTATTTTTATTACTTCATTTCTTCTTGAAGTGGCAATATGCCCTCACATTTTTTAAAAATCTAAAATATATCTAGGAGTCCCAAGTGTTTCGTATTTATGTTTGTTCTAAATGTTTCATTAAAACTTTTCAGAAATAAGTGCACTTCTAAAGAGAAAATAAATGTTAAATAAAGACGAGAGGAAATAGTCATGGTTATACAAAACAGTTGTTCTGAATGTTCTGAAACTTAACACCTCATAGCAAATGTGTTTAGTTGCTAGGTCCCTCTCTCCTGATTAAAATCTCAACTCATTAATTTATAGATCATCAAAAGATGGATAGCTGGTTCTTTTGCCAGTAGATATTGTTTGATTGTCTAAAGGTTGTCTACAGTAAAACATCAAAAATAAATGAAATTAAAAATATTTTTAAATTTACAGACTTACACAAAGATATACAGATGTTTTAAAAACAGAAGTAGTATGCTATTATAGAAATAAATGAGAAACCCTATCTTAAGCCTTAGCAACCAAAGGAAGTTGGGAGTTTTCCACATGTTATTTTCCATTCAACTACTAGCTTATTAAATCAGCCATTTCACTCAGAAAAGGTTGATTTATAAGAAAGTCCTTGTTTCAGATAGCACTATGCTTCAATAAATTTAAAGATTTAAACTACGTTAGTAAGAAAAGCATAAAAGAAAAATAACATAACTTGCTTTAATACAAAGTTTTTTTTAATAAAAAAGTCAAAGTCTACATTAAATCAGGAAATCAATATATCTGAATTTTACAAGCTTTCTATATACTTAGAAAAACCAAAAACACACAGTTTATAATAAAACTCTTTAATTCAAAATAGAGTCTAATTTAAAGAAAATGTCATTATGCCCAGTTGATTAGATAGGGTTTTGTCATTTAAATTAAATGGTTCACCTGAAATATGGTAAGTGTATAATAGGAAAAATTCAATCTCAAGAGTACTTTGCAAATTATCTGGCTAATTTGCATCATGAATCAAATTCTTAGCTTCCAAAGGGCAGACACAGTCTTTAATTGCTTTAAATAGGCACTTAAGAAATGCTTGTGACGAGAAGGAAACCCCAAAGATTGTGAATCACTCTGTCAACTCCAGGGAAAAATGAGACTCTAAACAAAGTAAACTTTCCAGAACTGCCCTTCCACTGCCAAGAAATCATAACTATTTCCAAGTTCTTCCTGCTAATAAAAATGAGGGAGATGAAAACCAATATGCTCTCCTCTTATTCGATTAAAAAGCAAACTTAGGTAATTCAGTTCCATTATGTGAACCCCCCCACCCCCGTCAACTTGAATTAATGACATTTTTCTATACTAGAATAATTACCATATTACAACTAGAGAATGATGCAGTTTCCTCCTATTTTACTCATTCACTATCACACTAGCAAAAGAGTCTTTTTTTTTTTTTTTTTTTAAAGAGGGGATGAGGTTGGGGTGAGAAAATCTCATAAAACTGAGCAGCAGTTACAGATTTTTTTAAAATTAGAGGGAGTTATAATTAGAAGAACCAGAGCTGGTCAAATTGAGATAACCCCAAAATTTTAATAGTTCTCTCTCCTAGATACTCAGCCACATGATCCAAATGAGAAAAATGGAGATGAACTATTAGATGAACACATAGTAAGTACCAAACAAATACTAGAAAGAATGGAAAGAAGAAGGAAAGAGAGAGAACAGTGGGGAGAAAAACCGCCAACCAACCAACCAACCAACCAGGATGGCCTTGTTGAAACATCGTGGAGCTACCTAGCGGCAGCATTTACAAAAGCTTCTGTAGATTTGCATAATGATCCTGTGCAGTTCTTCCCCATGAAGAAGAACATAGCTACAAATAAACCATCACTTTCGATTTTGATCACAGATCATGGTTATAATTGTTGTATCTTTAAAACACTCTCTATCAATTAACAGTTAAGACAAACATTAGGCCATTCTTTGATAAAGTATTGTTCCTTAACTAGTAGTTATGAAACCAAAACCTCAGAGAGTCATTTTAGAATAAAATGTTGAGCTAGAAAAGATGACTTAATTCTTCGGGAAACAGCTAAAGAATTTTATGCTGACATCATCTCCCCTATCCTCATTACAACCTCCCCCGCGCCCGCCCCCGCCCCCCGCCTGCATTTACTTCCTTAATTCCACGAACGTCAACCACAGTGATGTAGCTGAACATGAACAATATTGCCCTTGAATAAGCTGACCTCTATCAAAGATCTGTCGTGTCTGAATATGGCATTCCCACAGGAAAGGAAAATTCTCCTCAATTGTGAACATCCACTCTGTTCAGGATCTTTGGTACATTTGGAGTGTAAGAAAATAATGGCACAATAATACAAGTACTACCAAAGGAAAAATTTTCACCAAAAGAAAGAAAAGTTAACCGGCCATGATATGTAACAACTTTCTAGAAAACCAAAGTAGATAGCTCTTTGTTCTCTACAAGTCCATTTCCATGATCAGAAGTTTGACATTTAAAAAAATAGTTTAATAAAAATACACCAGTTCTACAAGCAGCCGTCATGGTCATTTCTTAAATTCAACTCACCATAATCAAATCAAAATAATGCCATGTCCTCTTGTTAAAAAAGAAGTCCTTTTGTCACAAGAAAAGCAACTTTACATTTTATATAATACAGTACATCTCCCTATGAGTATACAGACTACGTATATAAAGGTCATCAGTATCTCTGAATGCAAAGTAAATATATTAGTGGAGTGCTTGAGTGAAGGTGTTAAACTTCCTCCTTATTATAAACTTGTCACTCCTGACTGTGCAGTTGGTGAAATACCATGATGATAAAGTCTATTTTTTAAATAACCAGTGTATTTCCTTTTTAAAATTTCTTAAAACCATTACAGAAATTGTCTTCATGTCTATTCATTCTATAGATGTCCAAACCAGTAGGGCAAGTGTTCCAACACCGACTATGGAAGATGGCTTTTTTGGATTATCTAGACCCATAAGACTTGCAGTAAGACAGCGATACTGCAGTGTGACCTACAGGTTAGCCTATGTTGCTTTAAATGATATGTTTCTCCTGAACTGACCAGAGGTGTTACAGTACACACAGGCAGAATGGACCTTAATACGCATGTAGGCAGTGCAGTTACAAAGGGATGTACGTCTCTTTTATTCCAGTACCTTCGTATAATAAAGTTAACAAAAATAATAAAATATTAAAAAAAAAAAGCCAGCTGGCACTGCCAACCAATTCCTGTAGTAGTCTTAGAAATCCTAATCCTGTAGAATTTCCTCTTGTAGTCGTAAGCACCACCGTCTTCGGGAGTGTTTCAGTGTATTGTTATCTACGCCAAGCAAGCCTGGTGATGCAGCTACCTGAGTTCTCTTGGTTGTGGGCGAACGTGATCTTTATTCATAATTTTCCAGCTTTCATGTAGGTGGGGATAGAGCCACGCTGAGTCAACCCTTCGAACCTTTTATAGGTATAATTGAGAAAAACCCAGTCTTTGGATTTGTAGTCCGGTTCTGTGGTGTTTGGCACTAGAAAGATAGGAAAATTAACCAAGAGCAAAGGAATTTCATTAGTGAACATGTCGGCATCTTTACAGACTGTGAATTGTGTTAGCTGTAGAGGATCTTACCTGGTTGTAAAATATCAGATTCGGGAAAGTCATCGAAATTTGAAGTATCATCAATGCTTTTGATTTCTATAGGGATTGCTGCTGGCCTCTCCCTATAAAAAAAAGGGTTGAGTAGTAGCATGGTAAATTTTCTTGAACTCTTTAATTTTCCAAAAATAATTCTACTTGCAAATTCTGCTTGCTGTGCTATAGATATTAGAGGAGCCAAGGAAATTTATTGTGGACTTGAAGACTGTTAAGTGGATGTCATGGTTGACTATAATATTTTATGAAAACAAGACCATTTACTTGGAATTTTTATTTCTTTGTACCCAGACTTTTTCATGCTGTTTTGTTTAAAGGGCAAAAATAAGAGCTAATGAAAGGGAAAGTAGAATAGAAGAGATTTTGTTCAAACAATTTTATAATTACATAATGTATGCTGACTATTGTGGGCACTGGATCCTAGCTAAGTAATTCAGGAATAGAATTCTTCTACTAGAGGATCCATAAATTAAAAGTCATTTGGGGGGCGTCTGGCTGGCTCAGACGACAGTACAGCATTTGACTCTTGGTCTCAGGGTCATGAGTTCGAGCCCCACACTGGGTGTAGAGATTACTTTAAAAAACAAAGACACTCGGGCGCCTGGGTGGCTCAGTTGGTTAAGTGACTGCCTTTGGCTCAGGTCATGATCCCGGAGTCCCGGGATCGAGTCCCGCATCGGGCTCCCTACTCAGTGAGGAGCCTGCTTCTCCCTCTGACCCTCCCCCACTCATGTACTCTCTCTCTCTCATTCTCGCTCTCTCAAATAAATAAATAAATCTTTAAAATAAATAAATAAATAAATAAAAATAAAAAACAAAGACACTTGAAAAACAAAAAACCCTTTGGGAAATTAAGGAGTGCAAAGGACTACACATTTGCAATGAAATTTAAATCCAAAATCTTCTGTCATATAAATTTTAAGGCAATCAGGGAAATTAGGTTAAAAAAATCAGTCATGAAAATACCTTATCATGCTAAAAATGTTTAAAAATAGAAATAGCTAAAAGAAGCTATCCATTTTTATTGCTTCTATTTTTTTCACAAATACACTTAACTGGATGTATTAGGTGACAAGTGAACAAAGCCTGTTATCTAAAAGCCTGAGTATTTTTCCCAGAATCATTCCAACTTATTTATACTTAATGTGGTAACTTAATAAATTTATATTACTTTAGTGACAAGAACCATAGACTCTGGTGTCCTAAGATGGAATCTCCTGTCATTAACTAGCAGCATGACCTGAGGCAGGCTAGTCCCTGCTCTGCGACTGTTCCCTTACTATCAAAGCAAGAGATTGCACTAGTGGGCTCTAAGCGTCCTTCCAACTCTAAGCGGGGAATCGTCGTTCCGTTCAATGAGATGAGGTATGTCCCGCATAATGCGGCATAGCAGTTAAGAACCAGGACACCCAGGGGTCCAATTCTAGTGAGAAATTCCAGCTAGATTATTTACTAGCTGTGGCATTGTAGGCAAATTACTTCTCTGTGCTTTAGCTTCCTCATTTGTAAAAGAGACATCATAATGGTACCTATTTTTTAAGGTGTATTATGAGGATGAGAGAAAAAATGCACATAAAGCCCTTAGAACAGTGCTGGACATATAATAAGTGGTCAAAAAAAAATGAGTTACTATTACAACAGGTCGAGTGCCTGGCACACAGTGGGAGTTCCAGTGAAGACCTGCGTGGAGCAAGTGACTCCTTAGCTGTCTCAAAGGATAATGAACAGGAGCTGGCCCGGCGGGGCGGGAGTGGGGACAGCAAGGAGCAGGGAGAGAAGAGCGTTTCAGGCAGAATGAAGAGCAAATGGCAAAGCCCTGAGGTGGGAGGAGTGGGAAAGACCATATAAGATGCCACTGGGGCAGATGAGGGAAGAGCCACACCCCACAGTCCTGAAAGCAGCTACGCTGCCTTAATTATATTCTAAGTACAAAGGGAAGGAAGAAAACAGCATGATTGGTTTTATGTTTCAGTACTGTCACAGATCTACTGAAGGTACTTTGGCCACAAACTGAATAAAGGCCAATGCTTACAAGTAACAACTACAGGCAAATTCTTAAAAGTTACTTGCATCATTTCCCTTTTCCCACAGTGTTTAAAAAAGGGACTGTGTCTTCTTATAACTTTATAAAGAAGATGGTATATGACAGAGAGGAACAGTATACAGTATGATAGAATAGGACAAAAATGAGGGCTTATCGTAACAGTGTTACTTCTTGTATTTAGCAGAATCAGAGACAAATTAATTGCTAAACGTAGTAAAAAACAAACGTTTTTACTTAAATCTCTCCCATTCGAAGCCTATGAGCGTACCTGATGTGCCCCCAGTCTACACCTTCAAAAAAAGGATGACCTTTTATTTCTTCTACTCCACTATTTCCAATTCTGTTTTCAGAATCAATACAAAATCTAGAAAATGGAAACAGAGAAATGATCATATGCAAATTACACCTAAAGTACCCTATTTGCATTTTTTTTCAAACATTTCATTTTTTTCTCTGTTTACCAAAGTCAGCTCTGTTTCTTGTGGGAAATGTGGGAGAGAACAGAAATCCTCTGTAATTGCACTGGACAGGGAGAACCACTGTAAACAGTTTTAAGCCATTTCCTTTTAGTCTTTTATTGCAATTTTTAAAATACATGTTAGTACAGTAGTTACTGTTTTAGGGCGATTCTTGTCATTTAATATACTGAGAAAACTTCCCAAAGTCATTGTATATTTTTCTATAACTTCATATTCTAGAATTTGCATGTGGAAATATTACAGTTTATTTAGCCAGTCCACTCTTGTTGAACACTTAGCTTTCAACTGTTCATTACTAAAAACATATCATGATAAACATATTCTCCCTATATCTTTACACACATCTAATTATCTGCATAAGAAAATTCCTAGAATTACTGGGTCAAAGGTCATATACAGTTTAAAGATTTTTGATAATATGCCATCAATTAGCTATTCTCATAGGTTGTCCCAATTTATATTCCTTACCAAACTTCATCTTAGTTGAGAAACAAAATGAAATCCTTTGCTTAGAAACAATTTCATATATAGACTTGTGATATGAACTGCTACTAACAATTTATTTTCCCTTTTCCCTTTAATGAAATAGGGTCATTGCGTACCAACAGGAGTGACCTTTGAAATGATACAAGACACCTTTCCTCTTCTTAACTCTTTCTTTTTTTTTACTGCATGTTTCCTTTTAATTGTTTGCAGTTTTTAAAAAACACATTTTCTTTATTGATCTCTTTGACTGTATAGATCAGTGGTGGTCCTTTTCCTCCCACGAGAGTAAAATGGGCAGTTCGATCTTTTTAGATACCTGTGAAATTTTAAAATACCATAAACTCCTCTAGGGATTTAACCACTAACCTAAGAATTAAGTCCTTGGCTTTCTCAGATATAGGTACCTCTGGAGGAAATACCAAAGTTTCTTTCCAGTTCATCACTTTTCTGTATGTTTCTTGAGGAGTTTCAGAGCAGAAAGGCGGATATCCTGCATATGCGAGAAAACACAAGTTTTATCATCTTTAATAATCAAATATACTCTACCTACTGTCTATGTGCCATAGGAAAAGAAAATTAGCTGGAAGTGTTCTATTCAACAATAAAAAATGTCACCATTCATCAATTTATAATAAAATTGCTAATAAAGGCAATAAAATAAAGGATTCAAAGCATCACCCCCTTTATCCGAAAGACCATGTAGATACAACTTTGACACTCTGGGAGTTCTGGTTAAATGCCCTTTTCCTGAATCTCTACAGAGCTCACTGGTATTTATCACTGTTGACAGTGGGGGATGTCAAAAAGTTCAGTCATTTTAGCCCATGATATCTGTAATATGTTCAATCAGTGGCACTCACAGAAATTTATATAGTATGTACATAAACAAATGATAAGACATACCTATTAGCATTTCATACATAATCACTCCCAAAGACCACCAGTCACACAATTTGTTGTAACCAGTCTGCATGAATACTTCTGGAGCAATGTAATCTGGTGTCCCAACTGTGGAATATGCCTGCAAAGGAAGAGCTTATCAAACCAGCATTCTTAAATATATGTTTGAAAGATCTGAGTATGGCTCACTACTGGAAAAAGCAATAAATACAGCAGTTAAATTTTCATTCAATACTTGTTTTGCATGTTTACCATGTAGAGAGCTTAGTGACAGGTACCAAGTCAGATAATATGTTATTTAAGATACGATTTCTGTGGGCGCCTGGGTGGCTCAGACGGTTAAGCGTCTGCCTTCGGCTCAGGTCATGATCCCAGAGTCCTGGGATCGAGTCCCGCATCGGGCTCCCTGGGAGCCGCCTTCTCCCTCTGCTTCTCTCTCTCTCTCTCTCTGTCTCTCATGAATAAATAAATAAAATCTTAAAAAAAAAAAAAAAGATACGATTTCTGACCCCTGCCCAAGAAGCTCAACTAAATTATTTATATATTTAGCCCTAAGTCCTGTGAAAATTAATAAAAGGACAGCTCACTAACGTGGACTTGGGATGCTAGAAGGGGGAGCTATACTTCTGTACTACTCGCTGTCAGTTACAGGAGGGACTGTCAATTACAGACCCCATCAGAGGAATCATCAACAGGGAAAGAATCACCAATTATGGGCCCCAACAGGGAAAGATACACACTGCATCTCCTATGAGAAAGCAACTACCCTGCAACTCAGCCAAGGAGAGACCTTCACCACCCTCAACTCTTGCTTTTCTCCAATGGACTTTTGCTCAAAACAGCTCCTTTCAAATCCTCCTTCTTCTCTTAAAATACCATTTTTCTTCTTTTTTGTTGGAGTTGCCAATGGTTTTGCCACAGCTTGCCTGTCCCAAATTGCAATTCTCTGTTATTCCCGAATAAACCCATTTTTGCTGGTAAAAGAATTGTTTTATTTTTAAGGTTAACAATCCCATTTCAAAAAGAATAAAGAGGTTGAACCCAGTGGGCCTGAGTCCACCACTCACAACTGATATGTTCTCGGGCAAGTGACTCAACCCATCTGAGCCTCAGCTTCTGCTTACAGAAAACTGGAGTAATAATACAGTCCTAACACAGTTGATAGGAGGATGAAACAAGAAAAGGAATGTGGTTTGGAAACTACAAGCTACTATATATAAACATCAGGTATTTTCATTATAAACCTAATTCCAGGGCACTGCTTATCCATTAGAAAGCAATGGAGTGTTTCATTCTTAATTCATATAAAATCTTACAAAAATGATTTCTTTAAGGCAGTAGTTCTCAATTAAGGGCAGTATGCTAGGGACCACTTGAAAATGAGTGCCAGCAGATTTTCTCATTTCAAGGACCTGAGGGGTGGGGGTGGGAGGTTGCTGATTGGCATTTAGTTGGGGGGGGGGCGGATACAAGATCTAAAGGATTTCCTACCCAAAATACTAAGAGTCCCCTCTACTTCACCCTTGGTAAATAAACATTGATAGAAGTCATGATAATGTCCACAAGAATATAAAACATGACAGCAGTAATCACCTGTGAGTACTCTGTAAGTCGAATTCCCACCATATTTTTAAGCAGTATTCATTTTTCCCCTTAAAAGTAGGAAATACTGCAATTCTTCTCTCAGTGGTAAAATCTGATCTGAAAATGGCACATTTAAAAGTAGAAGGAAGTTTCTGTCATTAATTCATAGCTCCACAGTTTTAAAACTCTTTTTTTTTTTTTTTAACTTTTAAAAACACTGAAATGTTTTACAAGCACAGGAAGCTTGCAGTTAATTACTTGGGCCATTGACAGAATGAGTTCGACCATGCAAAGGTCTTATTATCTGGTTGGAGAGGGTATCAGACTATCTTTCAGTCTATTTACCTCACCAATACTCAGAGGGAATGCTGAATTAATTTCCCTTTCATCACTTGGTTGAATTTAACAAGTATTTATAGAGTGTCTGAATGTACCGGGCTGTACAAGAGATCAGGAAAACAGTCAAAAGGCACATTCCGAACCCTGAGAATGTTCGTGGACCTAGTTAATAGGCTAAAGGGAAGAGGAAAAGGGGCAAACAATTCTTATATTCACTAAGTAATAAAGGAGAAATAGTGTGGGGCAAAAGTAGTTTTATCCCACTGTCATCAAAAAGAGTAGTTAAGTTTATCTGTGGTAAAGTCTGCTTTCTAATTTTATTTCATCTGTTTTATCTGTTAACATGCCAAACTTCCTATTTACTTTGTCCATGAAGAAGTTCTTAGAAACACACAACCACTTTACTTATGCTGACTGGCGTTTGTTGTTTCAGAACAAGTATGAAAAATGGAACACACAAGGCATTCACTACAATCACACTCATCTCAGTGAGTTTTATATTGTGCTAATTACTAGTAGACAGATTACTCAATCATAGGTATGAGCCATAAAATGCTATAAAGTTAAATCATAAAGTAAAAATCAGCATTTACTTTCCAGGCAAGGAAATGTTACAGAGAAACTAAAAGAACTATGTGATCCAGGAAGCAGCTTTATCATTGCTACAAAGTAAGTACTAATCATTGTGAAGATAGGAAATGATCAAGCAAAACCCACTGAAATTTTAGAACCAGGGCAACCTTTCTTAAAGACATGGCTAACTTACCAGCTGTCTCCTGTTCTTCTTCCATGTTTCTGCTTTTCTCTTTGAGTTCATGTTCTGAAATGCTAATTTCAATAAGAGAGAATTGTAATCATGAGGGAAAAAACTCCACCAAAAAACAAATTCACAAATATACATGTAAATACATTGGTTTAAGGAGTGAGGAGAGGAGGAGAACTTTCAGTGCTCAACAATACTGAATTAAATCAGCTACACTATGTTACCCAGGGAAAAAAAAATCAGACTTACAGAAGTCACTCGGCGGGTTGTGTGTAAGGTTTCTATAGAATTCAGTCCTATGAGCTTTCTTTAATCCCGTGCATAAACCAAAATCAGATAATTTTACATGACCCTAAAAAAAAAAAAATCCAGTAAAATCAAGAGATTATATTAACTTTGAAACAAAAGCCTTATCTTCTTTTAAAAGCAATCATAAAAAACTCTTAGCATTATAAGAATTCTTACAGGTGATAAGTAAAATTATAAATATTTGACGACGACGATTTTTACAAGTAGAAAATGGAAGAAGATAAATACAGCCATCCTCCCTTGATGTCAGTTCACTCGAGTCTTCTCTCATCACATCATTCTATGACATCACGTAGTTGAGCAATAATATGAATGGTAGTTGCCCATTCAATCACAAAATCAGCTCCATTACTCCATAAAAGAATCAGCAACCCAATAATTCACCAGTTTCTTCACATACCTTGGCGTCCAGTAAAAGGTTGTCTGGTTTAATATCCCGATGGATGAAACCCAACTGGTGGATTGCATCTATTGCTAGAACAGTCTCTGAAATGTAGAACTGTGTCTCCTCTTCTGTCAAGGTATCTTTCTTCATTAGCAATGTCATCATGTCACCTACATAAGGGAAACCAAGTATCATGTATTAGAAACACCTCAAGCTTCCTCTGTATCTGTACAACCTATGCCTGATTTTTGCATTGTACGACCCACCCAGTACACTTCCAACCGTCTCTGGAGCCAAGTAAAAAAAGTGTCATTGCATTAGCAGAAGTTTCACGACATTTAATGACTTTTAAGGTAGAAAGCAGGTGATAATGAAGTAATATCCACCACTCAACATCCCGACTAAGTTACCGAGGAAAATATGCTGAACTGAGAAAATGAATCAGAGTAAGCACGCCTGGAAATGGGATATAGTCTTTCAAATTCAAGTTTCAAAAATGTTCAGAGCTCTTCAGTCCATCAAAAACAAAACATTATCCCACTACAAGATATTCTTTTACTTTCAAGGAATTTTTTCTTTAAAAACAGGCAAAGAATAAACAATGGAGTCCATCAAAAATAAAACATTATCCCACTAAAAGATATTCTTTTACTTTCAAGAAATTTTTTCTTTAAAAACAGGCAAAGAATAAACAATGGAGTCCATCAAAAATAAAACATTATCCCACTAAAAGATATTCTTTTACTTTCAAGGAATTTTTTCTTTAAAAAGGGGCAAAGAATAAACAATGGTGAACTTACAACTCAGAGCTGACAACTGTTAGTATTTTTTATGATACTTCGAGTCTTAAAAAAAAGACATGTAAAGGTGTTCTTTGTCCTCTATCCCATTTTATTCCCCCTTCCCTTTTTGCTGAGTAACCATTATCATGGACTTGGTTTGGTGGGTACCCTTCTAGCTTATTTTTAAAATATGTTTTCATATACATCTATCTTAATCTATGAAATTACAGTCTTTCAAAATTTTTTAAAATTCCATAAATGATATCAACTGTACATATAATTCCACAGCTTGCTTTCTTACTCCACTGTTTCTGAGCTCTTCTTATTGAAATGGATAGAGCTCCTGACTTTTAACTGCTGTAAAATATTTCAGCACATAATTATGCCACATTTTATTTATCCATTCTACTGATGGACACTTATCTTGCTTGCAGTTTTTCACTATCACAACAATGCTTCAGTGGTCTCGCAGGTCTCTTGTGCATGTGTCTGGGAGAATCTCTGGGGAATACACTAGTTGTAAAATTGCTGGATTGTAGGACGCATGCACTTTCAACTTCACTGGTATCTATGAATTGCTCTCTGTAAGAGTTAGAGATTAATTTAGATACAAGAGAGGCCAGTTTCTCCCACAGCCTCATCAGACTCTTAATGTTCTTACTAATCAGTTATGTGTGGTAGCTCATTTTTGTTTTAATTTGCATTTCCCTGAATATGAACAGAGTTGAACATTTTCCTATGTATTTATAGACCTGCTAGAGTTTCTCTTCTATATATTGTCTATCATTTGCCCATTGGGTTGTCTTTCTCTTTAGTGACTTATTGTTCCTAACTCTAGACCTGCAACAATCTAACTAATTATACCCTGTAAACCCAAACTGGTAGTATTTAAAATGTGCATTTATTATTCCTTCAAAATAATCTGATTTGTGGTGAAAATTAGCATTATTATGGGAGGGACTACGGAAAACCATGACTGCTAGGAATAGGACAGTAAACCTAACAAACAGGATAATAATTACATATAAAGATGTGCTTGTGTTCAGTCTGTCATTGCTATTACGTTTGTTTTTACCTCCAGGGAGAAACTCCATGATCAGATAAAGGTTCCTCTTATCTTGAAAACTGTAAAACATCTTCACCACCCAGGCACCATCTGCTTCTACCAAAATATCTCTTTCTGCTCGGATATGGGCCACCTAGATGAATGTATTTTGAAAAAAATAATTGCAACACATTACACATTTTTTCAAGTTTACCTCTTACCATCCAATTCCGTAACAGTCATGAAGGAAAGGGGGAGTTCTAGAAAAGATTTGAAATATATACGCATGTTCAGATCCTCATTATATATGGAGAACCTCAGGAAATGGTGTATTTTAGAGTTTATCTTTAGGCCTGAAAAGGTGGGATCTACAGGTACATTACAGAAAGCTGAGGCCTCTGAAGTAGAAAAATGCTTAGTCCAAAAACTTTCCAACCAGAATCCTTATTTGCCAAGGATCCTGGCTTTGTTATATAAATTTCAGCCCCTGGTCTTTTTTTTTAAGGTTTATTTATTTATTTATTTGAGAGAGAAAGAGAGAAAGAGCAAGCAGGGGGAGGAGCAGATGGGGAAGGAGAAGGGGGAAGGAATCTCAAGCAGACTCTGTGCTGAGCTCAGGGCCTGATGCGGGGTCAGATCTCATGACCCTGAGATCATGATCCTGAGATCAAGATCTGAGTCAAAACCAAGAGTCGAACACTTAACTGACTGAACCACCCAGGTGCCCCTGGCCTGACTTTTGAAAGTTAAAAGTAATAAGATCACCACATCAAAAACTAATGATGTATTGTATGGTGACTAACATAACATAATAAAATTTAAAAAAAAAAAGTAATAAGCAATGCCTTAACAGGTTGGTATGACAAAGTCAGGGTCCTTAGCAAACTGTTTTTAAGTGCTATTAGTTAAAAAAAAAGGGGCCTTATGTGGTTTTTAAACATTTGGGTTTTTTTTAACAAGTAGAAACATTTATAATAACTTTGTATTATCTTGTCAATTATAATAACTATATTATTTTGTTAAATATAAGGCCTCTATAATATCTATTAACATGATCTACAGCAAATTAGTGTAACTTCTGGGGGTTTTGCTGCTGACTTGTCAGACATACAATTATACTAGGGATACTTTTATATGAACATTTTATAGACTGGAAAATTTTACAAACTGAGTAATTTATCGGGTTGGTATAATCAATTTTCAGATGTTTTGCATTAATATATTTATATATGTTCTCTTCAAAGATTAACAATAATATTTGATTTTATCCTTTTGCTGTTCTCATTGTGCATCATTATGAACTCTGGCCCAAAGCACATGAGAACCCAGATTTCCTAAGCCTTTTCATGGTAATGAAATATGATCTGCTTAAAATGTCATATTCGGGATTACTGTATTTATTACCTGGTACAATAAATGCTCTGAGATCAAAGCACAGGAAAAACAGTTGAAAACTAAGAACTTGCTTTTGGGCATGAAAAAACCTCAGAATCTCTCTGGATCTGTTTCATAAAGTGAACAATGGTATCAAAATTCCTACCTATTGCCTTCAACAAAGCATTTTAAGATTAGTAAAGGAAAAACCTTAAGCCTTTGATGTTGCATCTGCTGCTGTCAGGAAAAACTATGTCATCAACTTGACTTGATTGTTTTTAAATATCTTGAAGTCAGATTACAGGATGTTTTCAAAATGGGCCCATGTTTTCAAAGAATAGGAAGTTATCACACATAGTAATCTGGTACCACAATATCAGGGAGATAAACTGCTACTTTGTGCACTGGTTAGTATTAAAATAAATGTAATAAACACTTCACATAATGACATATTAGAATTGAGTGGGAAAAGGTTTTCTAAAATGAAATTCAATGGTAGCAAACGCAAATTAATTTATATAGGGGGGAAAACAATAACAAAACGCAAAACAGACTTGATGTTTGGGCTCCAGTGAGATTTTCCCTGCATAGGAACGAACAGTGGTCAGAAACTCTTCAACTTCTGGGAAAATATTCTAGATCAGTGCTGTCCAACAGAAATACAATGCAAGCCACAAATGTAATTTAAAGTTCTCTAGTAGCCACATAAAAAGTAAAAAGAAACAGATGAAATATTTTTAATTATATATAGTTTATCATTTCAGTACATAATGAATATAAGAATTACTGAGATTTTTTTTTGTACAAAGTCTTCAAAATTTGGTATATATTTGCCATTTACAGCTTATCTCAATTCAGACTAGCTACACTCAAGTGCCTGGTAGCCACATGTTGGCTAGTAAGATGAAGACTATAGCTGGAACTAACTGCTCCTTTTGTCCCTCCTCCAAAACCCTATCCAGGACTAATCCCATATGGCTTAGTTAGATACTGTTTATCTCTTTGTCTCTGAGGCTCTACATCTTGACCCAGACCTTTATTCTTATCATTATCTGTAATTCTCTAATACAATTCAATACCTTGACCTTCCTTGAGTTCCAAACCAACCTCTTCCCTCTGGAATCAGTGTGTCTTCAAAAAAGTCCCATATCGTCTCACCTCTGGACGGTTCTTTCACCTTGTCATTCTAACTGAAACCAGGCTGTTGACAGTTCTGTCTTCCCGCACAGTGAGTTCTCAAGAATGACCTGCTCTACTCTCATGCCTTACTTGGCGAGGGGGCAGGTTTCCTGCTCATTCTTCTGCTGCTTCTGTACCATTGTGACCCTCTCCTTCTCTGCAGCTCTTTTGAAGTACACACTGTGCAACTCCATCAGCCACCATCTATCCTCATGGCTACCATTTAGAGAGCTCCTGGGTCATCCCTCTCACTCATTCATGACTTCAGCTCCTGGCTCACCAACTTCTTTTCTAGCTTCTCCACTCATGGATAGATTTCAACATCCATAAGGTGAGCCATCAAATGCCCTATCTACTGACTTCTTCCCCATCTTCAATGATCTCTTCCGCCACTGCACCTCAGCCACCCATGGTAATCGTCTTGGCCTTCTCATCACCAATAACTGTACCCTCTCTAAAGTCTCCATTTTGAGGAACTCTCTTTCTACCTTTTATCCTTCCAGATCTCTTATTCTTGTATTTCAATCTTCCTTTCATGGATTCTACAACTTTTTCTCTTTTGCTCTCCTCACAACCTCATTTCTTTTTCTACCCAGCCTAGATTCCATCATTCTGATCACTCTTTTTGCAAACACTCTGAACTCTCTTGTCCCCTTCCTCCATTGTATTTGCCTGGCAAAACACCAACCCTAATTAGACTCAAATTTCGGTCTATTCTCTATCTACCCCAGAGCAACTAAGTATTACTACAGAAAGGTCACCCAACTATGCCAACAGGTTTCACTGTACATTCAGGATTGCAAATCTCAGTGGGCATTCAACTGTGTTTCTGCAGCAAGTCTGCTTTCCCACCCTTTAAGTCAATAGTTGGGACTATTTCACAAATTCTCTCTCTATACACCTCCAGCAAGCCAGCTTGTCCCTCTCTACTCTGAGATGATGACCTCACTTATTTGCACGCAGGCACGAACTTGGCACTTGACGCTACCAGATCAACCACCCTGCATTTGTTCCCACTTTCTCTGCCTCTCCTTCCTGTTTTAATGGATAGGTACAGTCCACTCCTCTCAAAGATCAACTCTTCTGTCTTCCAGGGTATTCCTATAGTTATCCGTCCCCTCTCTCCTGCATCTTCAATTTTTCTTTCTAATGGATTCTTCTAATCAGCATCAAAACATTTGTCTTAAAAAAAAAAAAAAAAAGAAAAGAAATCCTTTTTTTACCCTAAGTCTCACTTTACAAATCTGTTCTTTGGGGGAAAAAAACACAAACAAACAAACAATCTGTTCTTTGTTCTACCTCACATGGAAGATTTAGCTGCACTCACATTCCCTACTTTTGCTTCCCATTTTCTTTCTCACCATTTCAGTTAGGCTTCTGCCCTGCAATCCACTGGAAATGTCCTTGCCAAATTATTAAAAAATCTCCATATTGTGACATCCACTGGTTTGTCTTCCTCTTGTACTCTCTTAGCAGCATTCCACATAGTTGACCACCTACCTCCTCCTTTAAGCACTCTCTTCTCTTGGCTTCCATGACACCATGTTCTCCCAGTTTTCCCCTACCGGATTAGATGTTCCCTCTTGGTTCCCTTTGCTGGTTTCTTTTCTGCCTATTGTTCCCTAGGGCTTGGATCCAGGCCCTCTTTCCTTCTCTACTATATTTGTTTTCTAGGCAATTTCATCTTGCCCCAATATATGATCAATATATTGGTGGCTTCCAAATTATATTTCTAGTGAAACTTCTCTCCAGATTCCAGCCAATTGTGAACTTAATATCTTTTCCTGGATCTAACAGGCAACTCAAACTTAATATACCACAAAGAGAACCCTTCATTCCCACTATCTCCAAATCTGTTCTTTCTTCAGTCTCTTCTAAATCAGAAAACAACACCATAATGTGTCCCATTCCTAAATGAAACTCTAGGTAGTATCCTGATTCTTCCATTTTCCCCTCACTATCCTTACCCATCCTCTCATCCCCCAGTATACGGGACATCACAGAAAATCCTGCTGGCTCTCCCACTAAAACATATACTTAATCTGACTTTTCTTCAGCTTCTCTGCTCTAAGCCACAATCACATCCTGGCTGGAATTGGTACACCAGTCTCTCAGTTGGCTTCTCTGCTTCACCTCTTGTTTCCTCCATCAGCAAGCAAAGGGACTAATTCATCTTTGTAAAACAACAATCAGACATACCGTTCCCCCTCAAACAAGAGCGTCCTCCCATTGCATTTAGAATAAAACCCAAACGCTCTACCTTGGCCTTTAGAGCTCTGGGATCTGATCCTTGCCTACCTCTCCCACCATTCTTCTTGCACTGAATTCTAGCCACAATGGCTTCTTTCTCGTTAAGCGGGCCAAGATTATTCTTGCCTCAGGACCTCTGCATTTGCTGCCTGGATATTTGTTCTACCTGATCTTTATCTGTCATTCTTTCTCATTATTTAGTCTTTCATCAAATATTCTCTCTTCAGAGAAACATTCCCTGATCTAATTCTTCCTCTTAAACCCAGATCATCTGCATCAATTTATCCTTTTGTAAAAAGTTTCTTTGTAGTCTTTCTCAATCATGACTATTTGCTGCCTGCCTATTTCCCCACTTCTAGAAAAAAATAAGGATCAGGTTTGTACTGTTAATCCCATCTATGTGTTAACCTAGAACACCACAGGCCCATTTGGCACATCATAGGCCCCCAGTAAATACTTGTTGAATGCATGAAATAGAAATAAAGTGAAAGAATGCAGTGAAAATTCAAGGGGGGGGGCATATTTAAATAAAAACCAGTATTATACTGCTGTAATAACTAAGTAAGTTTTAGGAGGGACTTTTCTCAGCTGCGGCTAAGGTGCTGGGTCCTTCCGAGGAAGCTAGGACCGTGTTGGATGAGACCCTCACTTCCTCCGGTTAGCACCTTGCAGATACAGCACTCACCCACACCATGGCGCTGTCCCGGGCTCGCCTGCATCTACTCAGCCCTCATCCTCCAGTCATGGAGGATAAGATAAATGCCTCATTAAAGCAGCGGGTGTAAAAGTTGAACCTTTCTGGCTGGGCTTGTCTGCAAAGGCCGCCAGCCAATGTCAACATCAACATCAGGAGCCTCATCCGCAAGCAAGGGGCTGGTGGAGCCACCCCAGCGGGCTGGTGCTGCCCCAGCAGGAGGGCCTGCCCCCTCCACCAAGGCTGCCCCCACTGAGGAGAAGGAATTGGAAGCAAAGAGAGGAGTCTGATGAGGACGTGCATTTTGGTCTTTTTGACTAAACCTCTTCTGTAACCTGTTCAGTCAAAAGCTGAACTCTTAATAATAGCCTTTAGGCAGGGACTAAAAAACTGAAGTAGAGCATTAGGTAGAGAGAGGGGCCATCCTCCCTCTATACTCCGTTGTTGAGTCCTCCCCTAGCATATGTAATCCATTTAGGGTTCTACAGAGCTTCTACCCAGACCAGAAACAGAAGGGAATACATAAATAATACTATTGATGTTTTCGGATTTATGGCCTACCCTTAAGCTGCATTAAGTCACAGCAAACATAGAGAGTCCATGAGTATGAAATTGGGGGAGGGGGGTGTTTGCAGATTTTGGAAATATGTAAAATCAGCCAATTCACAGGAGACTGGTCTTGTTTATATGTGATAGGGATTAAGGAAGCTGAGAACTGTCCTTTATTTTCACTGAAGTCAGAAAAGAAGGTATTTTGTTATGGACTAAATGTTTGTGTATTGCCTCCCCGCCCCACCAAATTCCTATGGTGGCCCCACCAAATTCCTATGGTGATGCCGTAACCCCCAGGGTGACTGAATTTGGAGATGGGGCCTCCAAGGAAGTAATTAAGGTTAAGTGAAGCCATAGAGGGAGAGGGGGCTAGCGTCCTTTTAAGAAGAGGCACCAGAGAGCTCCCGTTCTTTCTCTGTGCACATAGCAAGGAGAGGCGATGCGGGCCTTAGTGGGAAGGCAGCAAGCCATCTGCAAGCCAGGACGAGCACCTCGCTAGAATCAAACCGTGCCAGAACCCTGATCTTGAACTTTCAGCCTCCAGAACTGTGAGAAAATAAATTTCTGTTGTTTAAGCCACCCAGTCTTTGGTATTTTGTTATGGCAGGCTGAACAGGCTAATACATTTTCAGATTATAAATTTGGAAGAAATTTTAACTATAAGAATTGAGAAACAATAAAACAGGCTACCAAAAAATTAATAGACCGTATACAGTAAGATGTGTCGACTCTTTTTTACAAATTCCAATATTAACATTTACTCTAACACCTAGTCAGTGGTATTCCTTCAGTTATATGTGTTAAAGAACTCATACCTGCTCTTTTTCAAGCATATCAGCTTTTCTCAATATCTTCATTGCATAGATATGGCCTGTATCTTTCTTCTGGACCAGCCGCACCTAGAATGTAAAAATTGACCATGCTATCAATGTTAAACTGTCACTACTGTTGATTTAGGAGTAAAAGGTAAGTCCTTTTAAAGGGATCAGTGTTGCAATTTGCCATTGCTTATATTTTAGGAATTCTTAAAATTAAACTATTCTGATACATTACACTATTTTAATACATATTAACCTATTGAAATACATATTTTAAACTATCTTAAGCTACGTATTTTCAACAGCAGTGTCTTTAAAAAGGAAGTAACCTCTCCAAACGCTCCTCTTCCTATAACTTTCAGAGACTCAAAGTCATCCAAGCCAAGTCGGGTCCTCTTGAGCCGTAAGAACTCTGTTTCCTTTCGGGCATGTTGTGATCGGCGTAACTTTTTCTATTAAAAAAAGACAATTTAAAAGGATGATTCTAAATTTAGATTGCTCTAAAGGAAGCCTGTAGTATTAAAAGATAAGATATGTAGAATGGGGGCAAAGTATCTTAAGTATTATATACGAGTGTTAGAACTTATTTACCAAAGTTGAGTATTTGTTAAGCATGGAAAGAATAAAACAATCTAAAGAAAACATTTTTTTATTTTCACCAACTGATAAATCTTTATTCTTGAGGTGGACTCCTTTACATATTTCATCTTAATGAAGTTCATCTTGTATTTCATGTATATGCTAACTTAATTCATAAATAAAAGTTAAGCTTTAGGAAATGCTAATAGTATTCTCATCATGAATTTTACAGTCAGGCAATCTACTTTGCTTCAATTCCCTAATTTCCAGGTTGTTCTGTCACAACTCCTGAGATTTAGGACACCAAAATAATACCACAGCAGTGTTTCCATGGAGATTTACTTATGATAGAATTTTTTCTTAAATAAATTTTAATAAACTGCTTTGAGATTTGGCACACAACTTCCTAAGAATATGAAATTGCAAAATAATAATAATAATGACATAAAGAATTCATTAAAATATTCAAGTCAGGAATTTCATAATGTACTCTCCAAAGATCACCAAAAAATAACAAACGCTGATAAGAAACATTATGAAATACCCGAAGGTTATATTTGGAAGAGGCGTTCACTTCACTGTTCTAAACGTCATTTTCCCCCTGACCAAACAAAACTCTGTCGACCTTCTGTTAGGTCCTGGTAGAGGTCACATATAGTAGGAAATAAAGAAAATCAAAAAAATTAAGCACCTGTTCATGGTCAACTGAACCCTACCAGGTTTTCAGGAGTTCCATTCTGAGGGAAAGGCAAGTCGACACGGCCATCACAGCTCAGAAACACTGCTTTTAAATGCAGCTCAAGGTATAACCACTGAATGGTGTCTTCCTACTCCTGTGTCTGTTTTCAAAAAGGTATGGCAAACTATCAATCAATTGGAAACAGGTAAATGTGCATCCCAGTGCAATGGAATTCTGAAACTTCCAACAAAATTAATCTAAGAAGATGCAATCAAGAAATTGTATCTTCGATTTAAACATCTTTAAACAGCTGAATGAAGTTACACACTCAGGCACATCAATGGTGGAAACAGTGAAGACTATTTTTTTGTTCAAAAATGCCCACTGAATGATTTTTTAAAAAAATAACTGAATTACTATAGTAAAACAACACTTGATCTTAGCCAAAAGGCCGAGCCCAAAAAAGCAGGGTCAGACTAATTAAAAAGGCCACATGGTGGCACTACAGTATCATGTCTTTCAAAGCAAAAAAGAGGTTTCAGGAGGTTTGTTTTAATTACATAAATGAATAAATATAAGAATTTTGAAACTCTTTCTGGGTCTCTGACTTTATGGACGATAAAATGGAGTATGATTGGGTGTAGTTTCAGAAACTTGTCTAATCTGAATGGAAAAGATGATCTCATTACATACTTTCATAATCATGCTCAAAATCAACAGAAGAGAGGCCGCTAAAGAAAACAGTGCTCACTAATATTTAATAGCTTGTGTAATGCAACAAGTAAACAATGTTTATGTAGTTTGGGGCACAGCTATTTAATGGCAAAAAGGGAGAATCACAAGTATATGAAGCACAAAAATGAGACCTCGCTATAACATTGTTACATTACTTAAAAAAAAAAAACCCTATTCCATGACATTAGTCTTTTTTTTTTAAGATTTATTTTTATTTTAGAGAGATAGAGAGTGGGTGCGAGCAAGGGAGAGGCAGGCAGAGCGGGAAAGCAGATCCCCTGCTGAGTGGAGCCCGAGGCCCCACAACCCTGAGATCATGACCCGAGCCAAGACCAAGAGTCCAGAGCTTAACTGACTGAGCCCCCCAGGTGCCCCCCATGATATCAGTCTTCAAATCAGTGTTGCAGTCCAGAGGGAGGTAAAGCAAGCTAGCATAAAAAATAGACTGATGGAGCACCTGGGTGGTACAGTCAGTTAAGCATCGGACTCTTGGTTTTGATTCAGGTTGTGAGATGAAACCCCGTGTAGGGCTCCGCACTCAGCTGGAAACTCTCTCTCTCTCTCCCTCCCTCTGCTCCTCCTGCGCACACACTCTCTCTCTCTCTCTCTCAAATAAATAAATCAGTCTTAAAAAAATATACTGATGACATGATGAGCACTGAGTAATGTACAGAACTGCTGAATCACTGACACTGTACATCTGAAACTAATATAACACTGTATGTTGACTATACTGGGAATTAAAATAAAAAAGTTAATAAACGCAAAAAAGTATACTGATGAAAAAAAAAACATGTTGATGTATCTGCTCATGATTTGTGTAGATTAAGTAGCCTTGAAAAACAAGTAACATTTTTGTGGTAATCATATCCTTTCTCGCCAAAGAGGACAACAAAATCTGTGGGCAGGCTTAACATTTCATGGCTCCCTTTTGCAGCTTAAATTTATTTTGTTTTTCCATCAGAGTGAATAATATTCCATGTCTGATGGGATTTTCCTAAGTGAGACGAAACTAGACATACATTGTTTTCTTCCTTTCTCCATTCCTTTTTAAATGGGTGTTCCTCAAATTCTCGATCTATGGGATGCTCAGTTTTTGTATAAGACAGTGCAAACAGAAGTTCTGAGATCTGAAAGAGTTCAGCTGGCAACTTCATCTCTGCATATATGCTCTACATGACCACATCACATGGTTTAATTTTCACAAATTATTTCACAAAGATTTTCTATTTTGAATGAATTAAGGATAAATACTAGTTTTCAATTTAAAACTAGATTTTTATAAAACAATTTTATTTTTTAAAAAATCCACCCCAGGGTGCCTGGGTGGCTATTCGGTTAAGCGTCTGCCTTCAGCTCAGGTCATGATCCCAGGGTCCTGGGATCAAGCCCCACATCGGGCTCCCTGCTCAGCGGGGAGTCTGCTTCTCCCTCTCCCTCTGCCCCTCCTCCCGCTTGTGCTCTCTCACTCTCTCAAATAAATAAAATCTTTAAAAAGAAAAATCCACCCCACACAATGATAGTTACAACATATTTTATATGAAGGTTTAAGAGAAGGTATCTATTTTGTAGAATTTGACATAATCTAAGACCTAGCACAGGGCCTAACAATAAGCATTTGTGGAATTAAAATATCTTCACAGAAAAGTTTTAGAAGTTTTACAGTTATTATGGGCCACTATTTTTAGATATACATCATATCACATTTTCTACAAGTTAATTAGAAGAATTGAAGAAAATAGCTCTAAATGTATTTAGCACTTCCTAGTGCAGAACAGAGGTTGCTAACTAAAAGCTACAAACTGTATTCAACCTACAGATGTGTTTGATTTGGCCTGCAAGAAAAACACTTGAATTATTTGCCGATATTTTAAAAAAGCAGGTGATGTCACATAGAAGTCCAGATTTCCAGCCTCTCTTGAAAAACAGGAACTTGGCCACACTGGGCCAAAGAGGCAGTCAGTCCCCCTTTGATGGACATCAGGTCTCTAATTGGTCACAGTCTCCACCATTGATGCCAGTCATCAGGTGACGAGTAGAATGGGGCTGGTGCTCCTGTCTCCTTTCAGTGAAGTTGAAAAGGGGTGTGTTTTTATCAAAAGATAAACTGTGAGGATCAGATATTTCAGAAAAAGAAAAAAAAAGTCTATTTCTTTGTGGAAGTGAAAAAAAAATAATCTTAGGAGTTGAATGTGCAAACAAAGTGTGTTGGATCAAAAGAATATATAACCTAAGATGTCATGAAAACAACCCAGCCAGCTTCCCTCATTCACGTTACCTGCTTGACCCCCTAAGCATCTGTTTTTATGATTTCTCCCTCCAGATTTCCAATTAAGATCTTATGCTTAAGATTTCTATATATATTACAAATATATATGTAAAATATGTAAATATGATGTAGAATATACATTAATATAATTATAAGATTATTAATAAGAAAGTTATTAATACTAATGAATAAATGAGAAAAGGTTTGCTTAGCTTTATTTTTTCTTTATTGATTGTAATACAGATCTAAATCGCTACCTTTCTCATTTAAAGTTTAAAGAATATAATTAAATGAGTTTTTAAAACGTTTATCATAGTAATTTTAGGCAAATAATTTGGGTTTTCTAGATTGAGTCAACTAACAAGGTAACCACGTTTGGTACAAATCATAAAACATTTTATTCAAACAGTGCCAGCAGAAAAATAAAGGAATAGTCCTAGGAGAGGTACAGGGAAGATTAATAATGGTTTGATTTCAAATCATCATTTGGACGACCACTCTTAAAGTACAGAAATTCTCTTCTGATCACTGAAAACTGTTAAGCTAATCAATCTCGGTTGTATCTCCCTATTGCCTAGAAAACAAAGTGTACATTTCTTAGTAGCCTAGCCCTTCCATATGTGCTGTCAATTTACCTTGCTATTTCCTTTACTGCATCCTTTATAGTTCATTGTTCTGCAATTATTTTGTATTTATCTTTTGATTCTAATGTAAATCTACCTATTTTTCTAAGATTGAAATCAATTGTTACCTCTTCCATGAAACCTTTTCTGATCCATCCTATATAGAAAATCCCTGTATTTTCAAAGTTTGCCACATTCTATCATGTATATGTATTTTTACACACACACATACATCATCTCTCCTTGTAACTGGTAAACTCCTTGAGGGAAAGGTCATTGTTTCTTTAGTCACCAAATAATTATTGTATCTATAGCCCTCCGCCATCCCTAGAGGTATAAAGCTGAATAAGACATTACGGAGTTTCTACTGTGGGGAGAGGATATTTAGAGCTGCCACAGGGATAGGAATGGTGTTCATGCAGAATGTAGGAAGACTACCTCAAGAGATTAGACAAGATTTCCCAGTGGAACTGAGGCCCGAAGTGAGGCCCAGAGCTTCCTGAAGAATAAAGGGAATTGGGTAAGAGTAAGGAATTTCTAAGCGACAGAAATAGCCTATGAAAGGTCCACAGGCAAGAGCGTGGAAGTTAAAGTAACTCAGTAGTGGTGGTCAGCATGGGGGTAGGGGACAAGAGATGAGGCTAGGGCGAGAACGCAGAGGCCAAACTGTGAAGGCTCTTGCACATTAATGTTAAAAGTCTACCCTCATCCGAGAGTACTCAGGAGCCAATGAAGGGTATTAAGCAAAAGAGTGATGTGATCAAACCCGTTTTTAGATAGAACTCTGGGTGGAGTGTGCAGAAAACCTGGGGGTGGGAGTGGGGCCCAGACTGCAGGAAGAGAGCCCAGCTGGGGGCAGTTTTTCTTCAAGTGAAACACACAGTAATTTAAAGAAGGGGAGAGGCACTGGACTAGAGAACTGGATGGTTTTAAGAAATATTCGGGAAAGGGCGCCTGGGCGGCTCAGTTGGTTAAGCGACTGCCTTCGGCTCAGGTCATGATCCTGGAGTCCCGGGATCGAGTCCCGCATCGGGCTCCCTGCTCGGCAGGGAGTCTGCTTCTCCCTCTGACCCTCTTCCCTCTCGAGCTCTGTCTCTCATTCTCTCTCTCAAATAAATAAATAAAATCTTTAAAAAAAAAAAAAAAGAAATATTCGGGAAAAAATGTGAGAAGATTTGGCGATTCACTGATTCTTCTTGGAGCCCAGTTTTCTTGTCCCATGCACTTAGGATACTGTAGACCCTGTTCACTCAATCTATGTTCTCAGATTTAAAACAATAAAAAGCTGCCTCCTTTTAAAGATCTCCATCATAGCAACAAAGTAAGAAGCCCATATTCAAATGATGAAATCCACATTACCTAAGTTATAAAATTATCTGATATCAATAAATGAAAAAGTCACTGGGGTTGCCATTATACAGTAATTAGTCCCCCCCCCACCCAACTAACTTTCTTGGGCTATAACTGACATACATATAACACTGCAAGTTTAAGGTCTACAATGGGATGTTTTAATGCACACACATATCATGAAATGATTACCACAATAAGGCTAGTTAACATATCCATCGCCTCATATAAGTAATTTTTTTTTATAGTGAGAACATTTAAGATCCATTCTTAGTAACTTTCAAGTACATGGTATCATTAACTACAGTCACAGTAATTACAGCTAACATTACCTCTTCATCTGCCAATCCTTCCTCTTCCATGGCCACTTCTAATTTCTTCTGCCTTTTCAAAGAAAAAATAATTTAAATTTTAAATACATTCCTAACTACTCCCATTTAAGAAATGTTCACTTATTTATTCGAGTTTACCACTTCAGTTTGCTATGCTAAAAAAAAAAAAAATCACGTTGAATCAAAATAATTATTAAAAATAGTTTTCTTTCTCAAAATATAAACCCAACACAGATTTCACTTTCTCATATTGGCCAAATGAAAAATTTGCTTCTAACGCTGCTTAACTCAATGATTAGCAAAGATGACTAATGTTTTAATAAGGAAAATCTGTTGTCTAATATTCAAACCACCAAAATCATTAACATTTATCAGTGTTTACACTAGAAGCATATAAAAGTAACTACAGTGACTAAAAGTATAAATATTTAAGGTGGATATCCCTGTTTGAACCCTGATTCTAATACTTATTAACTAAATGAGCTTATGGAAGTCCTTCATTTAAAGTCTAAGCTTGATTTCCTAATCAGTCAAGAAAAAATGTTCAATGCAATTGAGTGTATTTTATTCTAATTCTTCAAAAACTGTACATAAAAAAAAAAATTAACCACCAGAACATTTGCTTTTCTAGGTATAGCCAAGTCCAGTTATTCGTCATTTTTAAATGACACCGCCGAAATTAGTTAAGCTAAGCACTGCAGGGGGATGCGGAGGAGAAGGGGAGGGGTTGGGTGGATGAAGTAACTAGTAACTACAGAGATGGTTGTGATACAAATTGTGCAACTCATTTCCAACTGAATATTCATTATTTTACTTCTACTGTATTGGTTTTTCCTAAAGATAAACCTGAGAGAGCTCTTCCTAATTAGTTTTGGAGTATGTTAGAATAAGACTAACTTTCCAGGATTTACCTACATGGGAATATAAGGGTTGAGGATTGAAATCATCATATACATTTTTCAGCATTTGTCATTTATGTCTATAGGTAAGCTCTTTCCTAACCCATTATTCTTATGGAAAATTCATAACAAAAATATCTAAAGGCTGTTCATAAATCAGCACCCCAATGGCAATGACACCTGCCTACTTCCTCAACAGTTGTAATACACACCTTTGTGCTTATCTTGCTCATTTTTATCTTTTATTTACACACTGTTTTCCAAAGCCCAACCCTTAGAATGGAGCAAGCTCTGTGCCTGTCGTCATGCCCCTCTGGGCCCTGCAGAGCTGCTTGTTGAAGGATTCTGAGTTTTCTCCTCTACAGACAGAATACACAGTGGAGGAGGACCACTAATCTGGGAGGGTCCATCAGTATATAGGCAACTTCATTCTTCTGTCAAATCTCTACTGCCCCCCTTCCTCACTGTTGCCAAGACTACCACTTCATGAAATCATCCCTTACTCTGGAGAGAGAGGCAGTAACCTTCATCCGTTTCTACCATATCTAAACGAGAAGACCTGTGGCTTCTCTTGTACCTGCAAAGAAAACAGTGTTCCTCCTAAATGCCCTGGACATTTAGTTCTGATTGGTACTTTATTTGGCTTATGTATTTATCCAATTAGTTAAGCCTTAAAAATTCATCACATGTAGTCTTAAAGTATAAGCTTTTAGAAAATATGAGTTGAAATATGAAATACGACTTCCATGGCACCAAGCTGAGACTGCCATTTTTTTTTTTTTTCTTCTTGAAATAACAGCAGATACTTTTATTCTTACTTTCCTTTGTTTGGAAATAGAGGGCAAAACTGAATTACTGAAAGATTTCATCAGGAAAAGACAAGGAGCGTTCAAAATTCTGATGCATAACTTCAGCGTCTGCCTTCTAAAAAAGCAGTCTTTCTTTCCCTGATTCTCTTCTACTTTGTTCACTCTCCCTTGGTGATTGGATGATTTCCAGAGACTTCCATTGTATTTACAATTAGTATAATTACTCAGACGTTTGGATTCATTTCTAACTGATTGTGTGGTTTCTATTTGTGTCGACTTTTTGGTGTTTTAGTTTTTCTTTTTCCCTTGCCTTATTTTGAACCAGGATTTTTTCCTCATTCCATTGTTTCCCCTCTACTAGTTTGGAAGTTATAAACTCTATTAGTCTGAAATGAATCAATCCTTAGCCCCTCTATATGTTGTACCTCTATAGCAGAGATACAAAGATCTCTAGGAACACTTTAATTATACTTACTTCTCTCCTGATAGTCCACCGCTGGAAAATATTTTAATTCTACTTTTAAAAATGTATAAGACATTATCATTATTGTTGTTTTTGTTTTTATGCTATTCGTGTTGAGATTTATCCACACATTTACATTTAGATCTGTTCGTGATCGCTTTCCTTCAGCCTAAATTGAATCTTCTGGAAGTTTTGCTGATGGTGAATTTAGTTTAACCTGCTTCCACTCCAGCCTCTTTCATCTCTTCCTTTAGGAACTTTGGTTAAAGATGTTAGCTCTACTCGCTATTCTCCTTCATATTTTCCGACTCTGTGTCTCTAGGTTGACTTCTGAATAATCACTTAAGTTTTATTTTCTAGTTCAATTCTCTGCTCAGCTTGGTTGATCCATAGTTAGACCTGTCCAACATGTCATACCCAGCTAGGCACCACTTTTGTCAATCTTTCTTGCTCCGAAGTTCTATTCTATTGTTGTCACGATCCTAATTCAAGCCTCCTTTCTATATGCCTGGACTACATCACTAGCCTTTCCTGTTTCTTATTTCTCCACCCACAACCCATTCTGTACATCACAACTAAAGTACTTTTCTAGAGAAACACCCATGATCACTGATTCTGTTCAAAAATCTTCAAGCCTCTCTACTCCCATGAGAACAGCTACATTAACAAAGCATCTAAGGCTCCCAGGAAATGCTGAAATCCAGCTCGAGGTAGACTGGCTCTTGCCTGACCCAGCACCAAAGGCGATTTCTTCTGTATGTAATATCCTTCCTCCGGCTCTTTTATCTCCTTCTTCTCCCATTAATGCATGTATAATTAATACTCTTCCTTGAGAGCCCTGATAAATGTCCCTACCATTTATGACGCCCTCCCAGTTACTTTAGTCAAAAGCAATCTCTCCCTTCTTTGCCCTTCTCTTAGTGATGCTTTTCACTCTTTCATGTAATATTTATGGGCCTTATCTCCCTCTTCAGAGTTTTCTGAAGGCAAAATAACAGGTCGTTCCATCTTTTTATTCTTCTACCTCCACTTACACTCTATACATGTTTTTGGATAATTAATAATATTAATTATTCATAAAGTATAAAGATATATCATAATTTCATGGTTGGACATGTTTTACTGAAGATATCAGCTGACATGTGATTTAAGTATATGGGTGCACAGGACAAGAAACCATGCTGCGAAAATAACTAGAGACACTGTCAGTATAGGAAACCTAAAAACAGCATACAGGGATCCACAATATTTGTATTATTAATGGACAACACGTTTACACCCCACTTGCAACCTAACGGCTTATTAAACCAAACAGAAAATTCTGACCAGCCTTTACTATACCTGGTTTCTCTCTCTTCATGCTGTAAAATTAGGTTGCTGTAAAAATTCTCCAACGTGAGCTTGGCCACAGTCACTCTTTCCCGGGTATGGTTGCTCATAGGAAAGGTGCTTGTAGTCCCTGCTGTCATTGCCATAGTAACAGAAACTGAAACAACATATAAACACAAATTGGTCAGTAGAAAAACACTTTCTACCCCTCATAATAAACTCTGGAGATGGTTTAATTTCTGCTCAGCAAAATTCTACCCTAACAATTGAGACTTCCAAGTCTTTCACATTATAAATAACACAATGCTAGTAAAGAAAGAGGAAGCAATAGAAATTATTTTTGTGTTCGCACCACCAGGGGTGAGTAAGAGTCAAGAAGCACCAGGCCACACACAACACGGGCACATTTTATACAAAAGGTTGTAGTCAACAAGCATTCAAAACAATAGGTTCAATCACTAAATAAAATCCACAAGATTTTGTTAATGCATATGCCTGCACTAAACGTAAGTCTCCGTAGAGTTCATGTAGTCCAGTTAAATAGTAAGAAGTAACTTCTGCCATAGAAATTCTAGGAAACATGAAGCAGTGCATCAAATCTGCACACAAACATCAGTCTGAAGCAATTCTTACATATATACGCTTTACGGGTAAACTGCTTTTAAAAACAAGCCCCTTTGAATGGAGCCCTTGTTGCCCTATTTCATTCTGAACTCTGTCATTTCAGAAAGCGCTGTAACAAGGTCGGGTGTACTTCTCCAGACTGTGAGGTCCATTTCATTTCCAAATGACATTCAAATGTCCATAGGAATCAGGCAGAAAACACAAATGAATCAAGGCAGGTGACAGTAGGGATGTTTTGGGACCTTAACTGAGCAATGTGTGTCTACTTAAAGCCATTCAAGTGCCAACTTCGAAAAACCACTGGGCCAGCCATTTGAAGTACTGGTTTGAAGAAGATACTTTGGACAATAAGACAAGGAATGTAGCAAAATGGCTGCTTCGTGGGAGGCGGGGGGGCAGGGGACAGACTGAACTGTGGTGGCTGCTACTGGTGGGCACTGACCCTAAGAGACTTGTCTCCTACAGTCTACATCAGGATCGAAAAAGACTAGAATGGTTTCATACAGTAAAGAGGTTTTTGCTTATCTGGATGGAGATCATAACAGACCCAGAGAAGATCCAGACTGCCAACAGTAAGCATCCAACATTGTACTATTACGATCATTGGGGGAAAGCATTCCCCCAAACCTGATACCTACTCCCCAACACCCACCTCTCCCTAATTACGTGAAGATACAGACCCCGGGTACGCACCTGAACTTCAGTAGACTCCAGGGATAATGGAATGAACCAAAAGACCTTTCTTATTCTTCAGTGTCAAGCAAGTCAAGTATAGGCTGAAAGTATACAATTTAACTCGGGCAAATTCCTGGTTCCACTGCCCTCTTACTGGCTTTATACCTCAATGTACTGCATAAGCCTCAATGTCATTATGTCTAAACATGAATCTATTATTTTAGCCTCACAAACTTGTGCCTCTGCTGACTACTCTAAAGATCTTTAGAATAAGAAGTTGATCGTGTCACTTGTTTAAAATCAATTCACTTCTCCTCACTGCCCATAGCAAATCAAATTAGCTTGGCATGATAAACAGAGGCAACTCACAGACACTGAATGGTTGTGCCTATCAGGAATCGTACGATATGTGATTCATTGATTTCTCCCTTTTTTCTCCAGAGGATTTAAGAGAGTGGCCCTTCCTATGCATGAGTGCATTTCCTCCTCACAACAGGAACTGAAGCTCAGAAAAGTCACAAGGCTAGTGTGCTGTGGAGTTAGGATCCAACTCCAAGTGCTGTCTCCAACTTGCCTGTCTAGCCTTCTCTATTGCCCCACCCCTGCCCCCTCTTCTCCCAACATACTCAGTTCTTTCCTGCCTCCAAACCCTTGTATGACCTATCCCCAATCACTTCTGACCTTTAAGATCCAGTTTAGCTCAAGTCTTCCTGTGATGACTTCTCTAACATTTGCTACTGAAAGAGCCGTAATATTTGGTATTCTTCCATGTGTGTTGCCTAGCATCTGTACCAATATATCTCAGATACTGGTATTTAAGCACTCATTTCTCTCTCCCACTAAAGTAGGAGCACCTCTGGGCAAGAATTTTTCCCCATTCATTTTTGAGTGTTCACCACAATAGCACTGTATCTGACACATAGTAGGCTTTAATGAATGAATGAGTCAACCTGTCAATGGGGGGGGGGGGGGGAGGAAGAGCTGAAACAATTGGCAAAAAATACACTATAAAGGTTGGCTAATACGCAACTATAGCAAAAGAAATTACTGAACCTAGGAGTCAGAAATTTCGAGACCTAAACCAGACCCTGCTGCTAATGATTGTAAGGTCTTATTCGAATCACTAGAACACTGAACTCAAGAGGGATTTTATAGTATTTGCTCTGTCTGGTTCACAGGTGTAGTCTAAGGCCATCTGAGATGATACACAGCAAAGCCACAATGGCTTATACAAATGTAAGACATAATTTGAGGCACCTAGTTTAATTTTTTAATGTGTTAAATCCTTTAACATAATGAATATTATTTTTAAGAACAATAAAAAAATAAAAACAAATGGAATTCAAGAATTATCATGGCCAAATGATTTTTGAGTACTCAGATCCCGCTCTTCTTGGAATGCTATCTAAGGCAATGCTGCCACACCATCTTCAGAAACCTCAGAATCAATGGATTCATGTTCTGTATTTCAGGATCAGATGTAGAAAAGTCAAAGAAGGAAAAGTGGAACAGGCAGGATATACAGCAGACACCGTGAATCCCACATAACTGGGATCTGAGGATGGAGGGAAGGCCGAGGAAGATGGACTAGAAGTTGAGGAATTCAAACAAATTTAGGAAATTAAAATTAAACAGAGTTAAACAAGTGTCTTATTTCAAGACTTCTCATCATCTTTAATATGCTAATATGCATCTTAAATCCTCAAAAAGGGGAGAGATATAAAATCTGCACTAGTATCCTAAAGAGCTTCCTTTAGGCATATGAAATTTAAGTTCATAGATAATTCTCATAAAGCACAAATAAATAAGTGCCTGTAACTTTTTTTCAACATTTGGAGGGGGAGCGCGAAAAACTTAGAAGCTCCAACACAGAGCAATACCCAAGGATTTCATAGTGTTTTCTCATTTGTCCAGAAGATCTGTACCTGATAAGGAATTTTCAAATTGGTTTGCCAGTTCCTAGGAGGAAAAAAGGGCAAGACCCAACTATGGCTGTCCAAGGTGTGTATGTTCCTTTCAAAAAGTGAATGGTGAAAAAACAACCAACCAACCAAAATCTTCTGTGGTGCCTCCTAATAAAAGCACAAAAGAAATAACACGTAAGTAATGCTTGTAAAGTCAGAAAGAAAGATGTGTGATGAACTCAGGGAATGGCCTTGTAAGGCAGCTGACTGGCTGCCAAGGGACCTCGTAGAGCAAGCTCTGGCCTTCAGCTTCCAGAGACCCAGAGCAAACAAATTCTGGAAGCTACTCTAGCCTAACAGAGTTCACAAGGGACTGATATGTATGACATAATAGCAATTTACTGAATTACACAATAAGATTGAGCAACAAGGAACAGAGACTTGCATCTTCTGGCCAATGTATTCCATCCTTGTAGGCAAGCTAGATATAAAGCCTTAATTAGGATCAGAAGATTGCTTGGTGAGCATGGCATCAAAACAAAGAGAACTGTTATTTAATTTAAATGTTTAATGGCATCAGACTAAGGCAGATTCTTAAAAATAAATAAATAAAAGACAGATCACTATCTTGCCCACGGTACTTTAAAGTAGCTGGAGATGGCCAGCATTAAGCTCTCCTGCTGACTGGGCTCTCCCAGAATGAAGCAAAATTGAGGAGCTAGATATGGGCAGAATTATTACTGAGCAAAACTTTGAGGGACACTTCTGTGAAACATGAAAAAAATTGCTAGGCAATTCAAAACAATTCTAAACAGTAATTGTGTGCATCAACAGTACAGAGCAATATTAAGTTTTTTTAGATAAAAATGTAAGAACCTGAGATCTTTATAAAAGAAGGATAAACAAAAAATCAGGTTTCTCCCATCATAAGAAGATGTAATGAGTTTAACTCCAAAATCCAAAGGTGGATGTTGAGTAACGAAAAACAATTTCCAGACACTATATCATCTAATCATGATTAATTCTTTCCACTCTGCTTTATACATACATACCTGCAAGTATGTATACTGTGTTTAAAAAACAAATCAGAGCAAAACCTATTCACCTTTGTATTCGTCTTTGTAATGAAAGTATTACAACACCTGGCAAGGTGCTGAGCACATAGTAGGCATTCAGTAAATGATGGTAACAGAACTCAAATTTAATTGAGTTGAAATTATGTTTCATATGTAATAGTTTCCTTTGGATTAAAAACTACAGAATCATTTAGTGTTACGTTAACTTCAGGAAAAAAACACTACTTGAGAGATATAATTGCAGAAAAAGCCAAAGTCCCACCCTTAGTCTTAATTAAATACTATCCTTTAGAAATTAGCTTTAAAAACAAGAAAAAATAATTTCCTTCTAACCAGACACAAATAGGCTTTAAAATTTTCAAATTAAACAAAACCAAGAACAGAAGTGACCAAATTATTACAAAGAATGATCTAGATGACTGGCACTTATTATATTGCAAATTTATTCCTCTAATGGATTTAACACTGTCCTTTGTCTTTTACTGAAGCCCTTTCTTTAGTCAGAAAAAGAACAGGATACAATTTGCAAGTCTAGAATTCCTGGACTGATAAAAACAACACTAGGTGCCCTTGAATTTCCTGTTCACGTGTTTTCTCCAGACTCCCCTATTCATTAATGGAGACGCTACCAATAGTTAAGTCCGACATTCTTTCATTTATCAAGCCTGGGGAAAGGAGATAACAAATCTGGCACTAAGCTACCTATAAATAGATGTGGTGTCTCCAACCATTTACCATCAAACTTCTGAAGTAGGAAAACAGAACTGCTTTACCTGACTGGCAAAACACACTACTTAACTGGGGATTTCACCTTAGTTTCCACATACTACATGTCAGAGGAATGAGTATCCTTAATGCTACCGTACTGCCTTGGAGTAGGAAAACTTTTTTTTTTTTTTTAAGATTTTTTTTTTATTTATTCATTTGAGACAGAGAGATACAGAGAGAGAGAGAGAGAGAGCATGAGCAGGGGGAGGTGCAGAGGGAGAGGGAGAAGCAGGCTCTCCGCTGAGCAGGGAGCCCGATGCGGGGCTCGATCCCAGGACCCTGGGATCACGATCTGAGCCGAAGGCAGAGGCTTAACCATCCGAGCCACCCAGGCGCCCCGGAAAACTTTTCTAAATGCATGTAGAAAATGCAACCATAATGCCCTAAGCTACGACAGGTCCTCAGACTGGATACCATATATGCCGGGTCCCTAAGCATAGAGCAGCCACAGTCTCCTTCCTCTGGGCAGTACATTCAGAAGAGTAAGGAATTTGGTCCGGTGAAGGCTCGAGTTGCAGCACTCACTCCTACTGACTGGATCATTTCCAACTAACATATCCTGTGGGTTTACACTATGTGCCAGCACTGCACACGTTACGGAGAATACTAAGACGGATAAAATTTAGTCCCTGCCTTAGGGAGTTCACAATCTTATGGGGATGCAAAGAAGGGAGAAATTAGCTCTCCAAGGGTTTAAGAGTAGTCAAAGGTTTCATAGAAGAGGAGATACTTGAACTGAATCTTGGGGTGGGTGGGCAGGACTAAAGGTTCACAAGTCAGATGAACAGGGCAGAGGAGGAAGAAGTCTAAGGGTGTGAAACAGACTGACACACAGGAGTGTAGACATGGCTTGAGTATATTCAGTGAAATAGCAGAAGATGAAGGTGGAAGGACAGGTAAGAGTCATAATAAAATACCTTACTGCCATGTTAAAATATACTAAGCATAAATGGGAGCCATTCAGGGCTTTTAACCAAGTGAAAAGTTAACAGCCAACAAATAACATTTCCTGAGGGCTTATTACCCAAGTATCAAGAACTCTCCTAAGAATGGTACATATTTTAATGCAGTTAAAACTCCTGTCACCAGCAAGACCCTAAGACCTGAACTCTACTGCCCACCTGCATGTACCTACCTACCTTTGTCCCCCATTTTCCTTAAGTTCTTATTTCCAGGTTATCTCTCAACTCAGGCAAAAGACCCAATGGGCATAGCATCCCATGATGGAAACCAAAACTACCCCTCAAGCTATAACAACTGCCATGGGGAAGAGCTCCAGAGGCCCAGGCCACCCAGACCAGTTTGAGCTTATCCACCAACTCACACAGGTGCATGTGCAAATGGACCATGTAGTGACCAACAGCGACCTCTACCTCATTATCATGCTAAATTCCCCACCCAAGAAAGAGCACAGGCCTCATTAACATAACATACAATGTATGTATAGGCATGCTTCCTTGAGGCACACGTGTGACCCTGCCTGTACATATGATGACAAGGATCCCCTTTCTAAATATTCATCCTAACCCTAAATAAAAGGAACCCATTCACACTTGCTTGGGGAATCACAGCTTTGGAAATTATTCCCCATGATCTCCTTATCTGCTGCAAATAAAGCTGACTTTGTATGACAACTCTACCTGATGTAGTTTCTATCTATAAGTCACCAAGGAGCTAACTCATGTTAGTTCGGTTACATAACTACCTCTAAAATCCTATCTGATTGGCACTTCAGATAAAGAATGCTAGTATAGGGAGGATAGCAACAAGGCTGGGAGTAGATTAGATTGAAGGAATGCAAATCAGGTTAAGGGGACGCAATAATAAATAAATAGTCATGGGTTACAAACTTGTGGCCTGCAGTCATATTTTTGTTTGGCTTGCACTGTGACTTAGAATATTAGAAGATTTCACTTTAGAATTCAGATTTCTGGTCCTCTTGAAAAATCAGCTTGGTCAAATATGAGCCCACATGACTGCCTGGAACAGAAAAGCAGCAGCCCCCCTGCAATAGAGGACATCCTGCCCAAGTCCACCAACTTTCTACTCCCTTTTGCCCAACATCCTTCACACATTTTATTACCTGCTTCTGGTAAGCATCTGAAATCACAATCTTTGGTTTAGTACAAAATAATGAGGGCCTAATTTATGATAGTAGCAGAAAAGATTAAAAGAGGGGCTCATATATTCAGCTGGAAAGACTGAAATCTATAATTACCTCTGGGTTTCAGATTGGGATGAGCGGGTAAATGGTGATACCATTAATAATAGGAATTATGAGAAGATCTAAGTTGGTAGGGAAAGAAAATAAGTTCAAGTCTGATTCTGTCTGAGTTATATCACCAGACTCAGTTTAAAACTTACACCTTAAAATGTGAATTTTATTTTATTTTTTTTTAAAGATTTTATTTATTTATTTGAGAGAGAGAGAGAGAATGAGAGACAGCACGAGAGGGAAGAGGGCAGAGGGGGAAGCAGACCCCCCGCTGAGCAGGGAGCCCGATGTGGGACTCGATCCCGGGACTCCAGGATCATGACCTGAGCCGAAGGCAGTCGCCTAACCAACTGAGCCACCCAGGTGCCCTAAAATGTGAATTTTAAAGATTTACATTTAGAAATGAAAAAATTATCCTGTTCCCAAAAGTAGCAAAGAGAAGGGGATGAAGAACAACATTCATAAAATACCTAAGAATACCTTGATCCAAAAAAAAAAAAGTTAGCCTTTTTATGAGGAAATCTAATCATAGATTGTGGAAGGAAGGGAAGAATTATTCCATTAATGGTGTTGGAACAACTGGTTATCTATTTAAGCAAGCCAGATGTTCATTCCACTCCAAGGGTCAAAATAAATTTCAAATGGTTCAAAAGTGTGAACATAAAAACTAAAGAGAAAAAAAAAAAAGGAAAGAAAAGGGGAAATAAAGTAAAAAGAAAAGTTTAACTTCAAAAAAATTACAAGAAAATATAGATGAATAACTATCTGATCTTTGAATTGACAGGAACTGTATTAAAAAATCACAATAAGGGGCGCTTGGGTGCCTCAGTCTTTAAGCGTCTGCCTTTGGCTCAGGTCATGATCCCAGGGTCCTGGGATCGAGCCCCACATCGGGCTCCCTGCTCAGTGGGGAGCCTGCTTCTCCCTCTACCACTCCCCCTGCTGGTGTTCCCTCTCTCGCTGTCTCTGTCTCTGTCAAATAAATAAATAAAATCTTAAAAAAAAAAAAAATCACAGTAAAAATAGTGCTACATATCATTATGTAAAAATTTGGAATATACATATATGGATATATGGATATCAAACAAGATTAAAAGACAGTATTTTGGGGGAAAATTGCAAAATAACTGTATATATTGAAGTATAAAGGTATATGTTAAAAGTAAATTCATTTCTTAAAATGTATGAAAAGCTTAAAACACAGCTTTTTAAACATTAAAGTTGTAAAGGGAAAATAAGGACCCTAATAATAAAGAAATAATACTGATTGACAATATAGAAATAAAAATAGCTAACATCTAGAAAATGTTCAATTTTCCCAAGTAAATCAAAGATATGGAAACTTTAAAATAATATATTTGTTCCCTATGTGAAAAGAGCCATAATTTAGGGAGAAACCCTCTTGGTCCAGGCTACCATGAGATGACCTTCTCATACACCATCTGTGTTTGTGTGTGTGGTTTTTTTCTAACTTTATTGAGATGTAATTGACATATAACATTGTGTAATGTTAAAACATACCAAGTAATGATTTGATTACATACAATATATGCATAAATCATGAAATGATTACCACAGTAAGGTTAGTTATCTATCACATCGATAGTTACAATTTTTGTGTGTGTGGTGAGAATTTTTAAGATTTACTCTTAGCAACTTCCAAATATACAATACAGTATTGTTAACTATAGTTACCATGCTGTACAGTACATGACCAGAATTTATAATTGAAATTTTGTACACTTTAGCCACCTCTACCCATTCCTCCTCCAACTGCCCTTACCCCAGGGCCATGGCAACCACCAACCAAACTGCTATTTCTTTTCTTTTTTTTTTTTAAGATTTTATTTACTTATTTGACAGAGAGAGAGAGCACAAGTAGGCAGAGAGGCAGGCAGAGGGAGCGAGAGAAGCAGACTCTCCGCTGAGCAGGGAGCCTGATGCGGGGCTCGATCCCAGAACCCTGGAACCATGACCTGAGCCGAAGGCAGTCGCTTAACGGACTGAGCCACCCAGGCGCCCCCAAACTGCTATTTCTGAGTTCAATTTTTTTTAGATTCCACCTGTAAGTGAGATCATACAGTATTTGTCTTTTCCTGTCTGATTTATTTCACTTAGCATAATGCCCTCAAGGTCCATCCATGTTGTCACAAGTGGCAGGCTATCCTTATTTATGGCTGAATGATATTCTATTATATCGAAATACCACATTTTGTTTATTCATTCATCCATCAGTAGACACTTAGGTTGCTTCCATGTCTTGGCTATTGTGAATAATGCTGCAATGAACACAGGGGTGCAGCTATCTCGAGACAATGATCTCGTTTCATTTACACATACCCAGAAATGGAATTACTAGAACATAGGGTAGTTCTGTTTTTAGTTTTGGGAGGAACCTCCATACCAATTTATATTTCAACCAACAGTGTATAAGAGTTCCTATTTTTCCACATCCTCACCAACACTTGCTATCCTTGATAATACCTATTCTAACAGGTGTGAAGTAATACCTCACTGTGGTTTTCATTGCATTTCTCTGGTGATTAGTGATATTAGCCACCTTTTAATCTACCTGTTGGCCATCTGAATATCTTCTTTGGAAAAAAAATGTTTATTCAAGTCTTTGTCCATCTTTAATCAGATTATTTACTCTTCTTGCTATTGAGTTACATGAGTTCCTTGTATATATTAACCTCCATCCTGAGCTTTTCTTTGCTGGGAGATTTTTTGATTACTGATTCAATCCCCTTACTCATTGTTGGTCTGGTCAGATTTTCTATTTCTTCAGGATTTGGTCTTGGTAGATTGTATGTTTGTAGGCATTCATCTATTTCTTCTAAGGCTATCCAATTTGTTGGCATTTCATTGTTCACTGTAGTCTCTTACAATCCTTTGTATTTCTACAGGATCAGCTGTAATATCTTCTCTTTCATTTCTAATTTTACTTGAATCCTCTCTTTTTCTGTTAGTCTAGCTATAGGTTTCTCACTTTTGTTTACCTTTTCAAAAAACCAACCAAAAGTTTTGTTAAGCTTTTCTATTGTTTTCCTCATCTCTACTTATTTCTGCTCAGGTCTTTATTAATTCCTTCCTTCAGCTAACTTTGGGCTTAATTTATTTTTCTTTTTGTAGTTCCCTGAGGAGTAAAGCTATGATATTTGAGATCTTTTTTCTTAATGTATGCATTTATCACTATAAACTTACTATAAACTCTTAGAACCGCCTTTGCTGCCTCCCATAAGTTTGGATATGGTGGGTTTCCATTTTCATTTGTCCCATATTTAAAAATTATTTTTCTTTTGATTTCTACTTTGACCCACTGGTTGTTGAGGGGTGTGTTGTTTAATTTTCATGTATTTGTGAATTTTCCAGCTTTCCTCCTATTATTGATTTCTAGTTTCACATCATTGTGGTCAGAAAGATACTTGATATAATTCCTGTCTTCTTGAATTTGTTAAGACTTGTGTTGTGGCCTAACTGTTGGATGGCATGTTTTTGTTTTAGTCTGTTAGGTCCATTTGGTCTAGTGTTATTCATATCTGCTGTTTGCTTATTGATTCTCTGTCTGAATGATCTATCCATTATTGAGAGGGGGTATTAAAGTCCCCAACAATTACTGCATAGCTGTTTATTTCCCTTTAGTTCTGTCAGTATTTGTGTTATAGATTAGGCGCTCTGATGTCAGGTGCATAATTATTTACAGTTGCTATATATTCTTAATTAACCCCTTGGTCATTACGTAATGACCTTCTCTGTCTCTTCTGACCATTTTTAGCTTAGTCTATTTTGTCTGATTTAAGTTTAACTACCCTGCTTTTTTTCAATTACCATTTGCTTGAAATAACTTTTTCCAACCCTTCACTCTCGGTCTATTTGTGTCCTTAAAGCTTAAATGAGCGTCTTGTACTCAGCACATCACTGGATCTTGTTTTTTAATCCATTCGGTCATTCTGTGTCTTTTGATTGGAGAATTTAATCCAATTATGTTTAAAGTGATTAATGACAGGTAAGGACTTAATATTGCCATCATTGTTTTCTGTTTTAGATATCCTTTCTTCTTTGCCTCGTCTTTTGCTACTTGTTTTATGAATGATGACTTTTCCTTTTTTTGGCAGTATGCTTTGACTCCTTTATGATAATCTTTTGTGTTTCTACTATAGGTTTTTTGTGGTTATCATGAGGTTTACATTGATAACATCCTATTTTTTAATTATTATGTTCAATTAGCCAACGTATATCATTAGTTTACATCCTATTTTAAGCTAATAACAACTTAACTTCAATAGCTGACAGAAACTTTATACTTTAACTTCTCTATCCCTCACATTTTAGGTTACTGGTGTTTTAATTTACATCTCTTTGATACTGTGTATTCAATAATAAGTTACTGTAGTTATGCTTATTTTTAAGATGCTTATTTTTAAACTAGAGTTGTGCATTATGTTGTGAATTATGTGTCACCATTACAATATTTACGAATGTGACCAGTGGGGGCACCTGGGTGGCTCAGTTGGTTAAGCGTCTGCCTTCAGCTCAGGTCATGATCCCAGGGTCCTGGGATCGAGTCCTACATCAGACTCCCTGCTCAGTAGGAAGCGTGCTTCTCCCTCTCCCTCTGCCTGCCGCTCTCCCTGCTTGTTCTCTCTCTCTGTCAAATAATAAATACATAATCTTTAAAAAAAAAAAAAAAAAGAATGTGACCAGTGAGTTTTACACACTCATATGTTTTTATGATGTTAAGTAGCATCCTTTTATTTCTACTTGAAGAACACAACTTTAACATTTCCTGTAAATTATGTCTAGGGGCAATGCTTTTGTTGATTTGGAAAGTCTTTATCGCTCTTCCATTTGTAAAGGACAGCTTTAGGGCATATAGTATTCTTGGTTGACTGGTTTTTTTTCTTTCAGTATTTTGAATATATCATCCCATTTATTCCTGGACTGCAAAGTTTCTTTTAAGAAATCACTTATAGTCTTATGAGGGCACCTTTGTGTAAACAAGTTGTTTTTCTTTTGCTGCTTTCAAAATTCTCTTTTTTCTTTGACTTCTGACAATTTACAATGTATCTTGGTATAGCCCTTTTGGGTTCAATCTATTTGAGATTCACTGCACCTCCTGAATCTGGATGTCCATTTCTGTCCCCAAGTTTGGAGAGTTTTCTGCCGTTCTTGCTTTATTTTATTTTGTTTAAGATTTTATTTTATTTGAGAGAGAGAGAGCAGGGGGAAGAGCAGAGCGAGAGGGACAAGCAGACTCTGTGCTGAGAGTGGAGCCCAACTCATGACCCTGAGATCAAGACCTGAGCCGAAACCGAAGAGTCAGAGGCTTAACCAACCGAGCCATCCAGGCACCCCTGCCATTCTTGCTTTAAACAGATTTGTCCCTTTCTCTTCCGGGTATTCATAATAATATACATATTCATAATACATATTTGTATCTCCTAATTGTGTCTTATAAGTCTGTAGACTTTCTTCACTCTTCATTTTTTTTCCCTCTGACTGGATAATTTCAAATAACCTTTCAATTCACTAATTCTTTTTTCTACTTTGTCAAATCTGTTGTTGAAGCTCTCAATTGAATTCTTGAGTTCACTATATTCTTCAGTTCTAGGATTTCTGTTTTTTTTTTTCATAGTTTCTATCAAAAAACTTTGTTGAACTTTTCATTTTGTACATGCACTGTTTCCTGAATTTCATTTAGTTGTGTGTCTGTGTTTTCTTATAATTCACTGAGCTTCTTTAAGAGAATTATTCTGAATTCTTTGTCAGATAGTTCATAGACCCCATTTCTTTAGGGTCTATTATTGGAGTTTTATTAGTTTTCTTTGGTGGTGTCATGTTTACCTGATTCTTCATGTTCCTTGACTCCTTGTGTTGGTATCTGCCATTTAGGTAATTGGTCTCTTCCCCCAGATTTTATAGGTTCAGCATGGAAGACCTTCACCAGTCAGCTCAGCTTGGAATCCCGGACAGATCAGCTGGTAGTATCTATGGGCAGGGAGGGCTTCCTATCAGGGTCTCTAGTTGGGTTAGGCCACTGCCCATGCTCTGAAGTTAGGGTGAGTGCAACTACTGGGTTCTGTGGTTGGGTGAGCCTGCTGGCTGGGTTCCACATTCAAGCAAGGGCAATGGAGGGCTCCCTGATCAGGTGGAGCTGCTGGCTGTGCTTGCAGTCAGGTGGGGCCACTAGCTGGATTCTACAATTACCTCTGGTCAAGTGAGGTCACAGGCTGTGTTCCCTGGCATGGTGGTACCACTGGTTGGACTCCCAGATTGGGCAGGGCTATGGCCTGGGCTCTGCAATCACTCCTGTTTGGGTGGGGTCTCAGACTGTGCTTCCTGATTGGATGGTGGTGCTGGCTGGACTCCATGTTGAGGAAGGCTGAGCCGAAACCAAGAGGCAGAGGCTTAACCAACTAAGCCATCCAGGCACCCCTGCCATTCTTGCTTTAAACAGATTTCTGTCCCTTTCTCTTCCGGGTATTCATAATAATATACATATTATTATATAGACAGGTCTCTGTGGTTGGACAGGGCCTCTGGCTATGCTCTGTAATCAAACAGACTACAGGCTGTGCCCCAAGGTTGGGCAAGGTCTCAGGTTGCACTTCACAATCAGGTAAGCTGTTGGCTGTGCTCCATCCACTGTTGGAGAAGATCGCTGGCTGAGTTCTCTGGTTGGGAGGGGCTCTGTCTGTGTTCTACAGTTAGATGGGCTAGAGATTGTGCTCTGCAAATGGAAAGGGTTGCTGTCCAGGCTTCCTCATCAGGTGAGGCTGCAGGCTACGTTCCCACTTGGACAGGTCACTGGCTGGGCTCCCTGCCTAGGAGAGGAAGCAGGCTGTGTTCAACAATCAGGCAGAGCCACAGGCTGTGCTCTGTTGCAGGGCAGGACTGTCATGTGGGCTGAGCAACTGGGTAGTACTATAGACTGGGCTCTAAGGCTGTCCAGGCTCACTGTTCAGATTCCCTGGTTATGCAGTGCCAGAAGCTATCCTTAATATAGTATACTTACCAGGGCTGCTGGCTTGGCTCCCTGCCCAAGCGGGGCTGTAGGATAGGCCCTGTGGCTGCACAGATTCTTTGGCCAGGTGGGAATGGAGGCTATACTCAGCACTGGAACAGAGTTGTGAATGTGCTTCCCTGCCCGTGTGGGGCCATAGAACAGGCTCCATACTCGGTATGGCTTGTTGGCTGGGGACCCAAATAAGGCAGAGCTGTCAATCAAGCTCCCTAATAAACAAGGCCACTGATTTGGCACTGCAGATTGGCAGAGCAGCTGGCTGGGGTCTCTGCTCAGGCACCACTGTAAGCAGGAATATGGTCCACCAAGATCTGAGCACCGGGTGGTAGAAACCCAGCCTCCTTCTCTGTCTATCTGATCCCCAGGAGTAGAGCCCTGCAGATTTTCCCAGTGAGCCCTGTGAGGTAAGACCTGAGTGGGCATCCCTGGATGGGATACATGCCGGAGGAGCTGGATGTCCACCTTGGGCTCTTTTTCCCACTGGAAAAACCATAGGCCCAGGGGGGCCTTCTCAGTACAGCACTGTGCCGGCCTGGGGGGCAATGAGGTCAGAGTATGTGGCCCTTCTCGGTCTCTGTGATACAGAGGGTTGCTTCAGCCTCATACCTGGGTTCTGGGATTATTACAGTGGTATTGTCTATAGGTAGTTGCTAGTTGGTCTTCTTACAAGAGAGGCTGAAGTTGGAAACAATCTATGTCACCACCTTGATGATATCACTCCCTGTGCTTATGTTAATTGATAGGAATATAATCCTTTCTGGTAGGGAGTATAGCAATTTGTATTAAGAACCTTAAGGTTTTGTAGGGTTTTTTGACATAATAATTTTACCTTTAGGAATCTATCATAAGAAAGTAATAAAAATTGCAGCAAAGATTTATAGAGTTGTTTTTAAATCAAAGCATTATTTAAAATAGCAAATAAAACAAGTGTTTAAAATTAGGTGAAATGATTGATGGAATGATGATAGCACAAAATACCAGAGAAACACTGAAGAAAATTTCCCCCACAAAATTTAACATGAGACATAATATGAAGTAAACAAGGTACAAAGCTCAACGATATGGGGGGAAAATGGAGGTAAATTATGGCATAAAATTATGGATAAATTTTGTCCTTTATCATCTTTTAAATATTCCAATTTTTCCACAATGAGAAAACAATGATTTTTATAATAAGAAAAAAAAAAAGTACTTCAGAGTAATTGTGTGAGGGCAGATGTGGGAGAAGTAAAAGGGAATCAAACTGAATTCTTCAGCCCACAAAGGTGGTTTCCCAGGTACCACTGTACTTGGGAGTTTTTTCCTATGAACCAAATTCTTAGTTCTGGTTTAGTGGAGGATAATGAAGAACAGCAAAAAGTCTGAGTCATGGAATAAAATTAAACACAAACCATAAGACTGATGAGAATTCTGAAAAGTTGTCCAGTCATATCTTGCACTTTTTTTTAGGAAAACAGATTTTTAGTGGCTTATACTTGTGCATGTTTACAAGGGCTCAAACTGTTTGTCACTCTCTTAAATAGCTTGTCTACTGGGGACGCCAAAGACCCATCTCAAAATCAAAAAACAGGGCAGCATGAATCTTAACTAAATTAACTTCAAGTCTTATTTAAGGTAAGGGAACTACTCCAAAATCTTAAGAGACAAAATGAGCGCTCTAGCTTCAAAGATCCCCACTCCCCTTACTCCTTCTTTAAAGGAGATACAGCCTGATTCAAAGCACCAGTACAACCAAAAATGCCTATTTTGTGCTAAAAGGCGAAGGTTTGGTATGATCAGAGAACACCAATGAAGTGGTGAGAGGTGGTGTGACGCACTGTAAAGGAAAGGGGAGGAACAAGCTTGGTGGAGCAGCCCACACACATACATCAGTCAGTGTGGCCCAACTGGAAGAAGCTGCTCATCTTCGAACTCTTGCCTTGCACTTTCTTAAAAGTAAGTGTCTAATAGGAATGGGAATGGGAGAGAAAGATAGAGAGAAACAGACTGACCGTCATACCCAAAACAAAACCTGAAAATAGGCTTAAGTTTAAGTGAGAATGTAAAATACAGATTTCCCCAGAATGAATCTGATTAAAAAGATAAACTCATAGTTTAATTTTCCCATTCACGCAAAAATATTCAAAGCTTCTAAGTCACTGAAGAGGTTCAAGAGAGATGTGGATTCCTCCATTTTATATTCCCTGATTTTAGTTTTAAAAATTATTACTGCGTTATCTTGTTTGCCGCTCTTTTTGAAATGACAACCACTCACTGAAAGAGATCAGACTGATTTAACAACGTAAAAGCCAGAAGCAGCAATGCTTTTTGAGGGCAAAAATTGGATTAGACTAAAAATAAAACATGGTATCACCAAGCTTACAATTTTAAAATGTAAGTAGCTCTGAGTTACTTTTAGTTATTTTGAGTCATTTAAACTCTCCCAAGAGGCTTTTTGACCATCACAAGTGACCAACAAAAACTGCTCCCAGCTAAAAGCAGACATACCATGTGACTCATAAGATTCAGATATTATGTTAAACACACAGATCACTTGCCTTCTGCAACCGTGAGAAAATCCAGAAGGTACTCCACCTCATTTAAGACACTTAAATCTTTAAGGCAGAAAAAAACGTTTTCAGTGCTACTGACCTTTATAATTAATATCTGGACAGCTGATTAGCTAAGTATCACATGGGGTCATACCATTTTATTGACTTGTGATCTTTTGTGATCGTTAGAACACAATTCTGGTTTATTTGGAAAAAAATATAGGCAAGGGAAAAAATGCCTAAGATGGAATAAAAAGCAAACTGTATAGTTTGTTGTCCTCAAGGATATCCTGTAATTCAAGTGAGTATACTGGCAAATCCTCCCATAAATCAGTTTATGAGTTCAATTCTGTTCAGCATTTTTCTGGATTTCACTAACAGTCTAAGGTGGCAAATTTAGTTCACCAACACACAAGACTGTTAGAATCACAGAACCCGAAAACAGAAGCTGTATTATCTAATCCATCTCCCTCACTTTACAAAGTGCGGCCCACGGTCATTTGGCTATCTGGTGGAAAAGCCTGGACCAGAACCAGTCACTCGACCTTCAGGTGGAGCTCCCAGCCTAGCAGGAGAGTCCATGGTTCGGTGGCAGCTCTCGGACTCCATATTACCCTGCGGAGAAGCTGGCTCTCAGGACACTGACAGCCAGGGCCAAGGTCGGTACTACATGGTGTCTCTGAGCTCTAACACTTATGTCCAAGGCCAACGCTAAATCACTGTTTACTGTCTTATGATTACAGGTCTGTGGATCAAATAACTGGTTTCTGCCTGCTTTTCGGATAACTGAAGAATGACATTTTTACTCCAAACTTTCTAAAAACCAAAAAACTATGACTAAAGCCTTCTTGAAAGCAATTAGGATTTCGCTTACAGAAGTTAACCACCAAGAAGTGATCTAAATTCAGCCTGGGACCCTACCTCTATCTATGATTCCTTGTAAAAATAACCCCAAAGTGAGGTTTTCAAAGTCTTATATACTACATGGAATCATGCGTACTCCTTGTCCATGACACCTGAGCATGAGGGCAAAGCTAAGTGTACATAGATTCAGAGGCCTGGAATCTGCCACAGGTATTCTATAACATGAAATAAGATTTCTAAACTATAAAAGTGTACTTTTTTTCTTTCCAAACTGGAAATATCTTTCTTCTATTTATGAAAGCAAAACGTTTCCTGTAAAAATGTGAAAATATCCAGAAGTATATAAATTGCAACGTGAAAGGGACCTCGCACTCCTACCTCCCATACCACCCAGTTTTAACTGCTGGGCGCCAGACTGGCGTTCCACTGCCCGGATTTAAATTCTGGCTCTGGCACTGACGAACTCTGAGAGTTCTCAGGGTGTCAGTGTCCTTATCTACAAAACAGAGATAATGACGGCGTGTGAGAATTAAGTTGTTTACAAAGTGTAGGTATTGTTCCGAGCACTTAAAACATACTAACAAATCTTAATAAAGTGGCTGACTGATAGATGTTAGAGCACTGAACAGTGCCTGGGCCTTAGTCACGTGCTCACTGAACGTCAATTGTCCTGATGACCTTCCCAAACTTTAATATGTATACAAACACACACACACACACACACACAGATGGTTTTAATACAAATGGGCTCATATAAACTGCTCTGTTACCCCCTTTTCCCCTTCCTATTTTAACATAAACAGACCCACTTTATCTTCTTTAAGGACCATACAGTAATAACATTTTCCAACAGACAGTGAGTTGCTTTGTGTTTTATGTGTATCATCTCATGTACCCCTATACAAACCCTAAAAAGCATGTGCTTTTACTATTCCTACATAGACAGGAGGAAAGAAAGATTCAACTGGATCAAGTAACTTGCCCAAGATCATACAGCTAACTGTGGTGGAACCAGGCTCTGACCTTAGCTACCATAGTGCTCTCTGTTTTCTGTAGTGCCATAGTTTTAAACCGATGTCCACTAACAGATGCTTAGATGGCTCCCATGTGGGGAGGTATTTTTAGCAATGCTGCAGTGAACATATTCCGATCACAGATTGTGCACTCTTTCTCTTACTTTCTTATTATATTCTTCCGATGTGCAATTGCTGAATCAAAGAATATTCACATTTTAAATTTTGATACATGATGCAAGATTCCTTCCCAGAGAGGGACTGCCAACAGACCGTCTACAGATACGTAAAAGAGGCAACATTGGGCACTGTCCATCTTTTTAATCTTTGCCAGCCTAATGGGTTAAAAAAAATCCTACTTTTGCTTATGCATTCCTTTGACTAAAATGAGGTAAGCATATTTTCATATATTTTAAATAATTATTTCTTCTTTTATAAGCTGCCTAAGTTCCTTGCCCACTTTTGTATTGAAAAAGTCATTCTTTAATAAAGTGAGACTGTATTTTCACAATATAATTATCATAGCCCATTTTTAGCTATGTTAAGTAGCTTAAATCATACCTTAGCGCCAATATTTAAATAATTTCAGTTTATACAACTAACGAAAAAAGTCAAAGAATGCTTTAGTTCATGTAGAAACTACAGTTGTTACATTAGAAGCAGGGCCTTTCCTACAAATCAGTAAGATCAAATCAAAACTACTGTCACACAACTCAAAGGTTGAAGATGTAAGTAGAACGAGTTTTCCAAATTAAGTAAGATTTTCTGTTATTGGGATGTGACATTAAGACCCTATTATTTGAAGACAAATACCATATGATTTCACTTATTTGTGGAATTTAAGAAAAGAACTGATGAACAAACTGTAAGAGACTCTTAAATATAGAGAACAAACAGGGTTGCTGGAGGGGAGGTGGGTGGGGGGATGGGGTAACTGGGTGATGGGCATTAAGGAAGGCACATGATGTGATGAGCACTGAGTGTTACATACAACTGATGAATCACTAAATTCTACCCCTGAAAGTAATATGTTAACTTGAATATAAATAAAATCTAAAAATAGTGAAAACAGAAAGACCCTATTGTTTGGACCTTATTTATTTAGACCAGCATATATAGTTTCTTTTTTAAAATAATGTCAATTTACTCTTCAGCAGAAGACTCCCCAGCATAGATAATGATCCTCTGGGAAGCAACCAACCAATGTCATTGTCATTATTATCACTGTCATCACAGTGGCTTATGACTACCATCACTAAGCACCTAAACTTCTCGCACCAGACAGTACTGTGTACATCACCTCACTCAATCTTCACAACAACTGTATGTGGTAGGTACTATTTCCCCATTTAACAAATGAGCAACTGAGGCTCTAAGAGGTTAAGTTACTTGCCAGAGGCCCTGGACTAGAAAGTGGCAGAGCTGGGGTCTGAACCCTGTGTGACTCCAGGGCTATTGTTCTATTGTTCTAACATCACTCCTACCCTTTATGATCAGACTCAACTAGTTTCAACAAAGCTAAAGCCAAAAATAAATCTGTTAACCTCCTAAAGACAACTCAAAAGAATTACTGGTCTTTTCTTACATGATCACCTTATTTATTCTTAATAAATCTGAAAGCACTGTAGAGTTCCTGGTTTTACAGTAACTTAAAAGAATCAACTGGCCTATCCTCCCAGAAGCGAGGCTGGGTTAACCTTCCTCCCACTCAACATACACCCTCTCACCTAAACAGCTGTACAAACTGTTTGAAGAGTTTTATAATCTTTTGGGAACCTTTGCAATTATTTCACAGATTATTTAAAATACATATTTGTCTATACTATGCTGTCATCATTTACTTGTCTAAATAGGGAGAAAGTATCAGAACGCTTTAGTGTGTGAGCGGGAGGATTAACCCAACACTGAGTGGCAGTCAGAAACCCAGCAAAGTTGCCATATTAGTGTTGAAGTCCACGTTTAAGCTGCTTCTAGATGGGTTCCCAGGAGCCCTGAAATAACCTCAGAAAGCCAAAAAGGTCTCCAGAGTGGTGACAAAGGAGTCTCTCTTATCTGTTTGGCAGCCTTACAATCAGAAAGTTCTTCTTACATCTAACCTAAATCTCTCCTACTGAAATTCAAACACTTTTATTTTTCTCAGATTCTCCATAAAAATGAAGAGCTTCAACTGCAATTAACTTGCCCAAATTCTCCTAGCAAATAAGAAAAAGGTAGCTACAATCAGCACTGCTTTCCTTTGATTCTCATCATTCCATAATCCAAATTTCTTAAATTTTCAGTCTGTTTTGTTAAGGGAAAAACTGCTTGTCTCCCTCAAAAAAAACATGAAACTGATTTGAGAATAAAGCTGCCCTTCTGAAATCTTCATGACTCATATTTATTTAAGAATTTAAAAAACAGAGGGGCGTCTGCGTGGCTCAGCCGTTAAGCATCTGCCTTTGGCTCAGGTTGTGATCCCAGGGTCCTGGGATCGAGCCCCATATCGGGCTCCCTGCTCGGCGGGAAGTCTGCTTCTCCCTCTCCCACTCCCCCTGCTGTGTTCCCTCTCTCGCTGTCTCTGTCAAATAAATAAATAATATCCTAAAAAAAAAAAAAAGAATTTAAAAAACAGAAACCCTTCAGGAACTTTTAAAGGTCTTTAATTAATAAAAATAAAACCATAGGTAACTCTTTATCAACTACCCCTAGGCCAGGGACAGTGCCACACGTTTCACATGCATGACAATCTTTCATCTTCACAACAGTTCTGTGAAGTAGATGTTTCCAGACTTACAGATGAGGAAACAGAGACTTTGTTAAGTCGACACCCCAAAGACATACAACTAGTAAATGGAGCCTAGTCTGCCCTGTATCAGGGCCCAACCTCACAACCCATTTAACTATACTGTCTCTCATCTGGCTTTTATTTTCAAATAAGCCCCGCTTTACAGAGTACTCTGTTCCTGAAAGCACCATGCTCATTATTACAAATTTGATTTTCCTCACCTCTTTCCATTATAAAATGTGTGGAAAAATAACACCCCAAGCTTTCATAAAACTAAAGAGTCATACTTAAGAATACAGCAGAAATTTTTTATTATTTTTTAAATATCATGTTGTACACCTTTATTTTTTTTTTTAAGATTTTATTTTTAAGGGCGCCTGGGTGGCTCAGTTGGTTAAGCGACTGCCTTCGGCTCAGGTCATGATCCTGGAGTCCCTGGATCAAGTCCCGCATCAGGCTCCCTGCTCAGCAGGGAGTCTGCTTCTCCCTCTGACCCTCTTCCCTCTCATGCTCTCTCTCATTCTCTCTCTCAAATAAATAAATAAAATCTTAAAAAAAAAAAAAGATTTTATTTTTAAGTAATCTCTACACCCAATATGGGGCTCAAACTCACAACCCTGAGATCAAGAGTCACATGCTCTACTGCCTGAGCCAGCCAGGCGCCCCTGGTGGACATTTTTTAAAAACTAAGAAAAAAATTCGTGCACTAAGACTTAGGAGTAAGTATGACCATCTACATACAGAACTTTTGCACTAGATAACCATCTTGTCAGAGTCCCTTCTGAGACTCTTCTTTGTTCCATTAATCTATCAATCTATCTATCTATTCATCCATCCACCCATTCATTTTTACACCTAAACCAAACTATTTTATTTTCAGAGCTGTAAAATATTTTTTGACACCTGCTTGGGCAAGCCTCTCCCCTTTTTCCTTGTTTCCCCTCCCCCAAATTTTTACACACTTTTTCATATGAATTTTAGAATATGCTTGTAAGGTTTAACTAAAAATAGTTGGGATTTTGATTGGGTATTATCTTTTTTTTTTTTTTAGACTTATTTATTTTAGAGAGAGAGAGAATGCATGTGAGCGGGGGGCAGGGCAGAGGGGGAGAAAGAGAGAGAGATAGAGGGAAAGAAGCAGACTCCCTGCTAAGCACAGAACTGATCTCATGACTCTGAGATCATGACCTGAGCCGAAATCAAGAGTTGGATGCCTAACCAACTGAGCCACCAGGTGCCCCATGTATTGTCTTTTTGAAAAGAGGGAAAAACATGGTTTAAACTAACCCAGCATTAGCCTTGGGCTTCAAATTACATTTTGATTTCGGTTCTTTGCCAAGGTATTTCTGCCACCTGGGGGACAAGTATCCAGACTGAAGGTTGCAGTTTTTTATAGTCCTTTTTAAAAAGCTGCACCCAAACTTACAGTGTCTGTTACTGATTACAGAAAACAAAATCAGATATTCAATAAGCCTATTAAGTGGTGTTTGCAAGACAGTTAGGGCCTTGGGGTGACCAAAGATAGAAAAATAGAAGAAACCAGCTAAGCCATAGTCCACTGGTTTCAGGTAAGGTTGATCAAATAATTGGCTTCATTAACACCTGATATACCCCTGACTCTTTGCTAGTAGGAAGAGATCCAAATAGTAAGAGATGATATGAGCACCCTAAGATCCCATAATATTTTCGAACAGAGCAAGACTAACTCACAGAAACAATTAGTGCATGTGACTAATAAGCCTGGGTGGGCCTTTGTGATATAAGCAGGGCTTCAGAACAGGGAAATATGGGTGCAGGCTGCAGTGCCCAATAAAAACTAGTAGGTTTGGTAGCTCAGCTCTAGCTTCACTGAATGCTTCACAGTAATTAAAACTTAATGACATCTATTTAAAAGTCCATGTGAAGAAAAATAGTGATGATCTCAATTTGCTTGATAAATCAAGACTGAGCCTAACTTACAACACCCTAATAGAAGGGCCGAGATCCCACAGGCAAGCATCACGCATTGTTCCTCCTGAAGCTACTCCCCATGATATGTGCAAACTGTGGCCTGCAAGAGATTAACCCAATGGGAAATCCCCCCAATGCTTTGTGGCTCGAGGGACTATTTGGTACCAGAACCTTATTCTATTCCTCTGCGACCTGAAAAGTCCCTATGCCATAGGACTTGCATCTACAAAAACCTCCACCCAGTTTCCCAACATCATGGAAATTTACTAGTTCACTCAGAAGACCTAGTATGTGGGCTCATCTATTTGTGGAAAGAGGTAGTTCTTTCCAAAATTATTGAGTCAGAAAATTTTACCAGCACTAGATTTGTTAAAAAAAAAAAAAAGGAAAAAAAATTTTTTTTTTAGTTGAATAAACAGGATGAACACTGTATCTCCTCCCAAGGAGGAAAAAAAAAAAACAACTGCTAAACATAGCTGGGATTATTGGTTGGGAGGAATTAGGATGGAACCTTTTTTTTTTTTTTAATTTAAATCATATGCAAACTCTACAGTTATTTAATTTAAAAACAATTATTAGATAATGCAAAGCAAGGCATCTCAGTGATTTCTTTACCACACTGACACGCCAGTGAGCATTATGTTAGGAAGCGTATTTTCTTTGAAAAGGAGTAGCAAACTTACCTGTGATTGGTATTAAAGCAGTTTCACTAAAATCTGGAAGTTAATGGGCACCTGGGTGGCTCGGTTAGTTAAGCGACTGCCTTCGGCTCAGGTCATGATCCTGGAGTCCCGGGATCGAGTCCCACATTGGGCTCCCTGCTCGGTGGGGAGTCTGCTTCTCCCTCTGACCCTCCCAACCCTCCCCCCTCTCATGTGCTCTCTCTCTCAGTCTCTCTCTCTCAAATAAATAAATAAAATCTTAAAAAAAAAAAAATCTGGAAGTTAAGACTATTTAACCCTCTGAGGTTCTTTCCCTTTAGTCTTCCATGTTGTTGATACTTTTTAAAGGTAATTATTAGTACTTTAAATTAAGCAGAGAACACAGCAGGGTGTGAACAGTTCTCACACACAAGCCTCAGAACTCTGCTTCTAATCAGATATACTGTAGAGCATAAAACATCACTTCAAACTCAATAGCTTTTATTAAGTGAAATTGGGAAGGTTGGTGGGTTGTACATTTTTAGACATGAAATACTCTATATAGTTCCCCACATACTTTAAGAGTTGTGAAGGTCAAAAGGAAGAGGCAAAATTGTTTTTTAAAAAGCAAGTCACTACTCAGTATACATGCATTGGAACAACAAAAATTCTATATCCAGGATAATGGTTATTTCTGTGGAAGGAGGGAAAGAGTACAGAAGGCATCTCAACTCTATTAATGTTTTGTTACTTAATAAAATCCAAGGCAAATCTGGCAAAATATTAATATCTGTGCAGCAGACACATGGATGTTCCTTATACTTTTCTCTGAAACTGTTTGTTTATAATAATTCCTAATAAAAAATTCAACTATTAGTTTATAATGCAATCTTAAGAAAAGAAAAATGACAAAGATGCCAAGGAATTTTAAAGGTTTCTTGTGGATGTATTTTTTTAAAGCTACTTAACTTCATACATATATAGAATATCTTATTTTCTACTATTTTCCTTATTAATATCATCACCATCTCTTGTCTTCCTTCCACCTCCATCTAACAGAGTTTCAATAACAAAGCACACTCTCCAGGGACAAAGGAGGCTCAGGGGGAAGGGTGCAGTGAAGGCGATGGGCCTGGGAACAGCAGGGTAAGGGGAGGAGAGGGCACCAGGGCACAAGACCACCACTCAGCAGGAGGGGCTGCCAGATTTCCAGACCCAGGTCTTCAGGGAGGCTTCATTATTTTGTTTGAAGTATCATGACTTTCCAGAATACCAGAGAGATCTATATTTAAAGGATTAAAAACATATCCCATACATACTAAAATATTTCTGGATGAAACAATGTAACATCGAGGATTTGCTGCAAGATAATATGAAGGGAATAGGTGGGGGTACAGATGAAACAGGACTGATCATGCTTTCTTAACTGTTCAAGCTGGTGAGGGTACGCGGAAATACATAATCCTCTCCTATTGTGTATATTTAAACTTTTCCACATTAAAGTTTTTTAGGAAGAAAACCCCAAACTAAAATGATTGATTGATTACCACGTTAAAAGTCCTGCCCCACTTCAATGTGTTAGGCCTGTTGTGGCAAAGGGATCAGGCAGCCAGGCCAGGGGCGGTCCTGACATGACCGCTAGTCAGCTGTGTGCCCTGATCTTAGTTACTCAAGGGCCTTTGATTTTGAGTTTATCCAACTGAAAAAAAATGAAAGGGTTGGATGAGATAATATTAAGTTCCCTTTTAACTATGACATGATTATTGGATTTCTAAAACTGACTTATAGTTACTGTACAACACAATTAAGAACTGCAAATGTTATTAGTGATATACTATGGCCACGTGGGAGCTTCTTTGATCCCTCATTTATTTACTTATTTGACAAACATTCTGGGAATGCATACGATGTGCCAGGCAGTGCTACATGTGGGTAGAATACAAAGTAAAAGGATGACATAGAATCTGCTTTTGAGATCCAATCTAATCATGGGAGACAGATGTATAAATAAATGACAATACAATGTAAGTGAGATGATAGGGATGATGGAGTTAAAAATGCCAAAGGCCCTCACAGTGTGAGAGAGTAGGGAATTGTAAATAATCTCATAAGCAGAAGGAGAAAGTTAAGTGGCAGGAGATGACACTGGATAAGAAAGTAGGGAGCAGACTGAAAAGAGCCATGAATGCCATACCAAGGAATTTGGATGGTATCTTTGAAAAGTGGTAAGGAAGGCATTTTAAAGATTGTAAGCCTGGAGGGGCGCCTGGGTGGCTCAGTCGTTAAGCGTTTGCCTTCAAATCAGGTCGTGATCTCAGGGTCCTGGGATCGAGCCCCGCGTCGGGCTCCCTGCTCAGCGGGGAGCCTGCTTCTCCCTCTCCCACTCCCCCTGCTTGTGTTCCCTCTCTCGCTGTCTCTCTCTGTGTCAAATAAATAAATAAAATCTTTAAGAAAAAAAAAAAAAAGATTGTAAGCCTGGAAATGATGCAGTCCAATTTCCATTTTAGATGAACTGTTGGAGCAGGAATATAGATTTGGTGATGGTTCCTGGTGTTTGGTGAACAGAGGAGGGAGTAAAAGAAGGGAAGGGAGGTTTACCTGGTAGTTAGGCATACTACAATGGCCCAGCAGGATACGAGGAGAGCTTGAACCTAGGTAGTATTAGTGGAGATTACGGAGATACTGTTACAGCTTTAGAAATGCAGATTTTAGGTACTCTACTATATTTCTCTCCCCATCTTTCAAGACAGTATACAAGCTACAGCATGAATTAACAGTATCTATTCATCATCAGTGGGGTACCAGCTTCAAGCACAGTGCCAAACACATAGTAGATGCTTAATAAATGCGGGTTATGTGTCGAATGTGATGAGTTTTAATTTAACAAGTAAGGAAAGATGAAAATTATTTTTCAGGTGATTTTTGTGACCCTCTATAACCCTCCGCCCATCCCCCCAAACTTTTAGGCAATATCAGCAATAACTCTTATTGCTATTTCTTAAAATAATAGAGTGGAGAGTTAATTTGTTGTGTAGACTATAATAGAAGATATTCTTTCCCTTATAAACTACATGGTACCTTTTAAGTACCAAAAAGGGCACTTCTAAGAAAATTATTAGAAGTACTCAGTCAGTACTGGGTACCACAAACCATATAAGCTTTTGTTTCGATTTTGACAAAACAAAAGCAATGTTTTTCCATCAAAAACCATTATCTTTACTTAAACAAAAATAAAAAGTAAAGCACAAAAAAGTAGATCACGTGGACAATGTCCTGCTGTTACGACTATTACTCTGAAATTAGAAAATTATGCCCTTTAATTATTACCTTTTTATAATTTCAGATTTTCTCAGCAGTAAGCCTGTGGTACTAAACATCAAAACTTGTAAATTTTATTCTATTCCAAACCAAGAACTTTACAAAATGTTAATATCACCCCAAATGTCATTAACAATAACAAATGTCTAATTCATAATAAGTAACTGAACATTGATTATGTGCCAGATATGGAGCGCGTGCATGGCTGTGTTAAACATCTAACCAGCTCAGGTCATGATCTCAGGGTCTTGGGATGTGCTCAGCAGGGAGTCTTGCTTCTCCCTCTCCTTTCTTCCTCTGCTCCTCCCCCACACACCCATGCTCGTGCTCTCTCTTCCCCTCTCTCTCTCAAATAAATAAATAAAATAAAATCTTAAAAAAAACCGATCTGTGTGCCAGGCTTAACATTTTATCTATACTACTCATTTGGCCTTGACCCTCACATTAACCCTAAGAAGTGGTACATAAAGTCACTGCCATTTTGCAGTAGAAAAAAAAAACTGGTCTCAGAGAAAATGTGTACCTTATCCAATGTTATACAACCCCAACAAGCTTGTCAGTACCCCAGACTCTGCCACCATGCAGACCTGACTGCCTCTCCCAAACCGTGTGAGGTAGGTGGGCAGGTATTATTATCCCTATTTTAAAGATGAAAAGCCTGAGGTTCAGAAAGTTGACAAGACTTGCCTAAGGTCACATTTAGAAATGGAACCAGCAAGTTAGGCTCCTGGTTCAGGGCCTCTACACTCCACCTCTAATACTGCACCTGTTTCATGAAAGAAATCATAACCACTTCATGGGAATCAGCAAAGTAGAAAATCCCCACCGTTGTTGAAAAACAATCAAATCAAATCAAACACGCAATGTCTGTCAGCATAGCATAAAGGTCATTAGGTTCTTAAAAAAACAAAAAACAAAAAAAGGCAGAAGGCAGTAAAGTTTCTTTTTGACACATCAAGATTACCTTTAACTCAAATCATAAAAGAAGCTAATTTAGAAAATAGGATTTTCCCAAATTTCAAATGTGTGCATTTACTTTTGTTTTCCCAATATTTATTTATGTGTTTCTTCTACAGGCCACATTCAACTGCCAAAGTTTTCAGTACTTATCAGAGACTTGGGAAAAGGTTAAAGAACAATTTTCTGTCCCCAACCCACAGAAAAAACAATGTCTACAATTAATCCTCACAGAATCTACTGCCAAGTAACAAGCAGGTGCAATATTTCTCTGATGCATTGTATGTATGTGGGGCGGAAGTGGTAAAAAAAAAAAGGGTAGAGAGAAACATTGAAAACAAACTACATTTGGGGGGCTCATTTCTTCTTAGTGACTTACGACTAATAAGGCATCTGGCTGTTGACAAGATGATCCTGCCCTTGAATACAAGGAAGTTGCACCCAGTCTCCATAAAGCACAGATTCAATCACCCCAAACAGAAATCTGGACTTCCCTCCAAGACAAATATGGAATTCAATCTGTGTGATGCCTTGAATGCGGCTAATTAATTTGCAATCCTCTAGTATGACCATACAAGGGAGGGAAAAGAGCTACCTTCCTAGTCCTTCCTTGAGGGGGAAGCAATAGAGGAAAAAGCATAATATTTAAATCCCATAGCAAAGTTTTAAAACTTTTCCATTAAGATACACACCCTAGCTGAGTCATCAGCATAATACACTGCAGCCAATCACCTCAGTACTAACTACCTTTCCTATACATAGTTGTTCCAACTCTGCTAATTCTACTCAAAATAGAATGGGTAAGAAGCTATAATTTGTTTCATTCTTTTCACTCAGTCATATAACCCTATAATTTTTAGAGGAAATGCACTGACCTTAATTCATCTAAGTACTTAATCTATAGTTAAATGAATAAAGAAACCACAACTGAGTGAAAATTATATCTGAAATAACCAATAGCAAAAGCAATAATAGCAACCTAAAGAAAACTGTTTCAGGAACCAATGAGAATGTTTTAAATCCAAAATAAAGATTATGAGGAGGAAAATTCTCTTAACCTAAAAGTACTTGATCCCATCTACCACATGGAAAATGTGTTTCCCATTCTTTCACTATCACATTAAAAAACAGAACAGTTTTAGGTGAATTCTTCTCTTAAACCAAAAATTAATTTTAAAAAAGTAATTAATTCTTCTTCAGACACCAGTTGATGAACATCTTATGAATCTACTTCTAAGACTCCGCAACTAGACTGCCTGAGTATAAATCCCTGATTGCACTCTCGTTAGCTGTTTGATCTTGGAGAAGTAAATTCATGTCTGGGCCTTGGTTTCCTCATTCACCAAAGGGGTTCTTGTGAGTTAATACAAGTAATACGTTTAGAACAGTACCTGACACATGATAAGTGGGCAGTCTGAAGAAACTGTTATTATCATTTCTCTCACCACTGTGGTTGACAATTATACTGCTTAACAGGTCCCTTTACCATCCTTCCAGCATGTGGAAAATCTATTGAAAGATAATTAGATCTCTGAATTACCACTAAGCTAAAGAAAATGATACACTGACAGTTTGGTCAGCAAGTTATATAATTCAAAGAACTTAAATCTGTGATTTGACATCATAAGGACTCAACTTTAATAAAAGTTTAGGATTCATTTGCATCTCTTATGGGTAGCTGTTACACATTTCAAGCAGTCCTTAAGTGACAAGTATTACATTTTTGAAATTAGGAAGCCAAAAATATTTTGTATTCAAAATAATCACAATACACTTGGAGAGACAGATGCATCTACAACTAGGCTGGCTACAATATAGAAAATAAAATTATAGTAATTTGAACAGGAGATTAAATAGGTTAATTTTTCCTGGGGTTAAGAAAAAACAGCAGCAACAAAAAAATGGTACTGAAGATTAAAAAATTACAGGTTGTGAAATATAACATCCACCATGAATATGCCATGGTTATGAATATGTAGTCAAGATTTTGTAAAAAAACAATTCATGCATAGTAAAATTATGCATATTAAAATTTACAAATATTAAAATACTAAGGTAGAAAACAACACACTAGCATCACAGTATGAAAAATAAGCCACCAACTAGCTTAAGATATTTGCAACACTTAAAAATAAAGAATTAAATACAACAAAGGTAATATAGTATGAATAGCTACTCATATACTTCTTACTACATATTAGGCACTGTTCTAAACAGTATATCTTAAATACATGAAGAATTTCTATGAATCAATTAAAAAAAAAAAAAAAGGAGCAAAAACCCCAAATAGGAATTTCACAGAAGGGAAAACACAAATGGTCCATAAATATAATGTAAGATGCTCAACTACAACTCTAATCAAGGAAATGAAAATTAAAACCCCAATGAGCTATCATTTCATACCCCTAGATCAGCAAAAACTTAAAAGGCTGTCAATATCTAGTTTTGCTGAGGGAGTAGAACAATAGGAAGTCTTATCCACTGCTGATGAAGGTACACTGCTTTGGGGAACAGTTTGATACTCCTCAGTAAAGCTGAACAGACACATACCCAATGACCAACTACATTCCCAAGACATATGACAAAAAGATATACATGGAGTACAGGGGACATTACTTAATGATGGTCATTGGGGTACTGTTCCCATAAACAAACAACAATAACAAAAAAACACAATGATCATCAACAGGAGTGGAACAAAAAAAAAAAATAGTGTGGTATGGTCATATAATTGAAAACTACACAGCAGTGAAAATGATCTAAGTACCACTACATGGATGAATCTCAGAAACAAACATAAAGTTGGAAAAAAAAGAAGCAAGTCATAGAATATACACTGTGTTTCCACTTATATAAAGTTCAGAAATAACCTAAAAAATAATATTTACTCAATGGGATATACTCCCAGGTAATGAAACTATAAGTAAAGCAAAGGGATGCTTAACAAAAATGAAAGACAACTGATTTACCACTGAGAGAGGAAAGGCATATGGGAAGCTTCCAGATACTGGTAAAGTTCTATTTCTTAAACTCCATGGAAATTACTGCACAGATATATTTTATGTTCTTGTATATGACACACTTTAAGCAAAAACAATTTAACATATTCCTTTTAGAAGAGTTGTGGGGGTGCCTATGTGGCTCAGTCAGTTGAGCGTCTGACTGTTGATCTCAGCTCAGGTCTTGATCTTAGGGTCATGAGTTCAAACCCTGCACTGGGCTCCACGATGGGCATGGAACCTACTTAAAAAAAAATTTTTTTTTCTTTTAACGAGTTGTGGGTAAGTCTACATAATGAACTCATCACTGAAACAATGTAGACATTTCAGACTAGGAAAGTCACTATTTAGGAAAAAGAATGTAAGAAATAACTTAAAACCTGCAGGAGAAAAACAATAAAGTAATGATATAAAGTATCTTTTGTCCAAGTGTGTTCTACAAAACATTTCTTCTTAGATGTCTGAAGGAAAATGGGCTGTAGTAGTGAAATAAATTGGGGGGAATAATGGGTTAAACAAGTAAATCTCCTAAAGAACAAACAGGAGGCGCCTGGGTGGCTCAGTCGTTAAGCGGCGCAGGTCATGATCTCAGCGTCCTGGGATCGAGCCCCACATCGGGCTCCCTGCTCGGCGGGAAGCCTGCTTCTCCCTCTCCCACTCCCCCTGCTTGTGTTCCCTCTCTCACTGGGTCTCTGTCAAATAAATAAATAAAATCTTAAAAAAAAAAAAAAAGAACAAACAGAATTTCCCCAACTCTTTGACTCTGAAATCTTTTAACATGGTGAATTACATAGTGGTTCTTTTAGGACCTGTGTTTCATATAATACAAATTGGGAAACATTTTATAATACAGAGGTCATACTAGATACAATATTACCCCCAAGACTGAAGTGAGAGCAGGAGAAAATATTCTAGTAAATAGGTACTTAGATGTCTCAGTCTTCGGTAACTGACCTACCCAAGCCAAAACCTGGACAGTCGGAAGCAAAACCCATAACCAAACAGAACCCTTAAGAACTAAGCGAACCACCATTCTGTGTTATATGAACATGAACACAGCTTTATTGTGATAAAAGGCAAAACATGAGGTAGGCATAAAGTACGACAGAAAATATCTAGATGGAATATAAAGAAGTATTTCTACAGCTTTTAGGGGCATGGTAGATTAATAGGCAGAGGGTTTTATTTGATTTAGGTAGAGTCCAGCACAAAAATCTAGGTTTCAAATCAGATCTCTTGGTTAAAAGGTTTTTCTATTAATCTTCTAATAAAATTAGAAATTCTCTCATTTTCTACTAAAGTTTTTCCTAGGTACAATGAATCTATGAACTGAATCTGAAAATTCTTCATAATACGCTTTTACTACCATAGGAAAATAACATGATAATGCTCTTTGAAAGAAAATATAAACACTGCACATTTATTTTTAAAACTTCTTTATGATTAGACGACTATCATAAAGTTTTGCATACACTATTCCTCTTGAAAACTAACTTCTGGGTGGCAGTGAAATATATTTTTAAAGAAAAAGTTGTTGGGGCGCCTGGGTGGCTCAGTCATTAAGCGTCTGCCTTCGGCTCAGGTCGTGGTCCCAGGGTCCTGGGATCGAGCCCCGCATCGGGCTCCCTGCTCGGCGGGAAGCCTGCTTCTCCCTCTCCCACTCCCCCTGCTTGTGTTCCCTCTCTCGCGGTGTCTCTCTCTCTGTCAAATAAATAAATAAAATCTTAAAAAAAAAGAGAGAGAAAAAGTTGTTGAACACAATGTCTTTGTATCTCAAAAACGTTAAAATATTATTTGAAAAGAGTCAAACATCTGTCCTTTGAGGGTACCACCAGGATTCAAATGTGGAAATGTGGTATTGCCATGGGTTTTTATAAGCTAAAGGCTCTCAGACTGTCTTCTTCAGAGGGCTCTTGGTGATTTACCACAACCTAGGCCTAATCCACAGCCTTAGAGGCTCAGAAATCTGATTTTTATCAGCATCAATAAGGTAGCTCCATCTTTTAGAGGCAAACAAAAATTAATATAAGCCTCAACAGAAATCAGAATACAAATTTACTAATAGAGAATGACAAATTGCTGTGACACAAGCAAGAACGTCTGTTTATGGCCATGCACGGCCAATACTCTCCTCCCAGCCAGACCTCTATGGACAGTTCCTGAGTACTCATGGAATTAGAATTAAGGAAGTCAGAGGAATTGAGTATTTAATGGTCTTCTTTCATTCTACAAAGAACTTTCTTTAAATTAAGCAACTACTGTGTCCAGGCACTCTCCTAGATGCTAGAGATACAGACATCTCAGCTTTCAGAGAAAGCACAAAATTTCCAAAAAAATTTTGGAAGCAATCTAAATGTTTAACAATAGAACTGTGATTAAATAATGGCAAATCCAAATGATAAAAGAAAATGCAGTTCTTTAAGAATGGTATATTTAGGGCACCTGGGTGGCTCAGTTGGTTAAGCGACTGCCTTCGGCTCAGGTCATGATCCCGGAGTCCCAGGATCGAGTCCCGCATCGGGCTCCCTGCTCGGCAGGGAGTCTGCTTCTCCCTCTGACCCTCCCCCCTCTCATGTACTCGCTCTCTCTCATTCTCTCTCTCTCAAATAAATAAATAAAATCTTAAAAAAAAAAAAAGAATGGTATATTTAAGCAGCCATTCATGACATGGGAAAATTATCATGATGCAATGTTAAATGAAAAATGCAAGCAACAAAAGCATATAATAGTACACAATCATAAATCATATATACATATATGTATATATAAGCATATATATATGTATCACATGTATACATATATATGTATATATATGTATGTATATATTTCCTATCCCTTTATACACAAAAGACCAGAAAAAAAACCAATCAAGTACTGTTAATGGTTATCTTTTTTTCCTTATACCTTTTTGAATTTTATAATGTCCTAAAATAGCTTGACATGCCTTTTATCATCAAGGGAAAAATTACTTGTTAAAGTAATTTCAATCAACACGAATACGAGGATCCCTTCAGATTTATCTACTAGAAGCTATCCATGAAAGCCAGTCCTTGAACCTCCGTCTTTGAACTCTCTGAGAGAGCTCATCCTCTTCCCTGCCTTTATGCAAGACTCTCCATGGATGAGTAACACACCCTACCTTTTCATCCAACCTGCTGTCTCATATTTCTCTGCTGAACATTTCAACCTAAACACCTTACAGATAACTCATATATAATTACATCCAAAAGTAAATGTATACTTTTCCTCCACAGCCAACCCCATTTCTGTCCACGGCACCCACCTTTCTTCCAATCAGAAAGCTTGGAAAGCAATTCAACTCTACCTCTCCTGTTTCAAGTTCATTAACAAACTGTCCAAATCTCTCTCCCATCCCACCTTATTCTTCATTCTCACTTCCATCATCTCATCAGTCCGGGCCCCGATCACAATGTCAGTGACATAACTGCAGCAGCGTTCCAAGGGGGTCTTCCGGATGCCATTCTCTGCCATCTGTAAACCGCTGCTCCTTCTATAGAACTTGGATGATGTCATTCCTTGGCTCAAAAACATTTAAAACCTTTTCCTTTCAGCCACTCCAATCTAAACTTCTTTGCCTGGCTTTTATTAAATCCCATAATTTGGCTCCACCTTAACTTTATTTTCCGTTATTCGCCAGTCTCCTCCCTCATCAACCAACAGACATACCATAATCAACCCTAACACCAAACCCTGGAATATCTTAAAAATAGTCCTTCCTTTCCCCCTCTATTTGTATTTAAAGAACCTCATGAATTTTTCCTCTTCTACAAAGCTGTTCTTGATTTCTCCAACCTCATTTAGGCTTCAGAACCGGTCTAGCACTTACTATGAATCTCACAGTTAGGCATTTAATTCCATACTCCTATGTAAGTGGATTTACTGTCATGTATGTTAGTCATCTACTACATTCCCTATTTCTTGAGGACAAGAGCCATACCTTATTCTGTCCCCCACAGCATTTAGTATGATGCACAACACAAAGAAAGGGCTAATATTTGTTGACAGAAGTAATCAACTTCGGCCCTCACTTCTCTTTCACTATGTTATAAACACTGCTACATATATTGTAGCAATTTGGGCCGGTCAACACCCTCCTAAGGAATATAGCAGGAGACGATTTCAACACAGTACTACAGAAGCCCATTAGATATAACACTGTAGTGATGACAGGGGGTCCCCATGTCCCAAAGCTGGAACAACAGAGACAGAGTTCTAGGGAATGATAATTGGGGTTCTCGAAGTCTCTTCCAAGGGGATAGTAATGAGGATCTCAAACACCTTCTATTCTCCATGAGAATAGGTGCTAGGTCTTCTGAAAGAGTGCTTTGACTGCAGTGAACGTGGAAGAGAAATGCCTATTAAAAGACCTGAGCAGAGTCCTACCTATTCATAAAATGCTATTACATAAATCAGCAAATCTCAGGTGCCATGCTGCTACTGGTTAAGAGATGGTAACTGCCAACTACTAAAAAATATTTTCATGTGCACAGTAGTAGTGTCCATATTTATGAAGTTCTTTAGAGTCTTCAAAGGACTTTCTACATCATCTTTTATTATCTGACCTTTCTTAAATACAGGGTGAAATGGATATAGAGTATCATATTAAAATAGAGTGCATATACAACAAATATTTTGTTTGAGTCTACTTTAAGTACCCATATCCACATCATTATAAAATTAGGAGCTACTTCAGAACCTGACTATTCAATAATGACTTTATGAGTTTTCTTCTATGGAAAAGGTAATGTTTTAGAATGCTTAACCTATCAACACTTAGCATAATCTCTGTAATGCTTTCTCCCTTTTAGAAGACGTATTTTAACTTACTCATTTTGTGCCGAGTCAATTAAAACATATGGAATTCACTAAATATAAATTATAGAAACCAGTTTTCAACAACATTTCTGTTTATAAAAGTTGGAGTTTTTCTTTAAATTTAAAGAAATAATTTGGGGCGCCTGGGTGGCTCAGTCAGTTAAGCATCTGCCTTCGGCTCACGTCATGATCCCAGGGCCCTGGGATCGAGCCCCACATCAGGCTCCCTGCTCAGCGGGGAGCCTGCTTCTCCCTCTGCCTCTGCCTGACGCTCCCCCTGCTCATGCTCTTCTCTCTGTGTGTCAATAAATAAAATCTTCAAAAAAAATAAATAAAACAAATAAATTTAAAGAAATAATCTGCATTCAATTTCAAAGTGTAATGCCTGGGTTGTCAATAAAGGCATTATTATTGTCTGGACCTTAACACCAAAATAGAAGTTTTTTGAAGGGATTACTGTGACTGTTCTTGTGCTTTCTTTTAGCAACTGGACAGCGTTAAAGGATGATATGATGGCATATGGATGCCTGTTCATAGCTCAGCATACAGGCATCTGTAACGGACTCTTGGCTAATGTTTTACATTGCAAAAACTAAGAAATGAATGTGTTCACACAGAGAACTGCTGCTGTGGCTAGTGAGAGCTAGCATTTCCTGACTGCTTCCATGGGCTGAGCACATGCTAAACACACTGAAGGTGAGATATGCCCTATGTTAATATGCCCTTAAACCCATTTCTGGCAAATACAGTAAACCAAATATAAAAGTTTATCATCATTATCTTCATGTCACTTAATTCTGAGACAAGGATGAAAATATTTAAATATATTATGAAGCAGGCATGATTTTACTGTAGCTCCCATCCCTTCCCCCTTTTACAGATACAAAAACAAGTTTAGGAGACGTAAGTCATTTCATTTGTTCCAGGCCACACAGTTAAAATGGTAGATCCAAAGCCTTTTCTAATCACTAGGTAATCTTTTTCCTATTTTACTGAGATATCATTGACATATAGCACTCCGTAAGTTTAAGGTATACAGCATGACGGTGTGACTTACATATATTGTGAAATGATCACTGTTATAAAGTTTAGTTAGCATCCATCATCTCATACAGATACAATAAATAGAGAAAGCAAGAGAAGAAAACTTTTTTCTCCTTGTGACGAGAACTCTTAGGATTTACTCTTTCAACAACTTTCCTATATACCATACAGCAGTGTTAGCCACAGTTGTCATGGTGTACCTTCCATCCCTAGTACTTACTTACCTTGTAACTGGAAGTTTGTACCTTCTGACCACCTTTCTCCTATCCTTCCCCCTCCCCCCCAACTCTGGAAGCACAAATCTGACCACTTTTTTCCTATGAGTTTGTTTTGTTTTGGTTTAGATTCCACATATAAGTGAGATCCTATGTATTTGTCTTTCTCTGTTTGACTTATTTCACTTAGCATAATACCATTCAAGTCCATCCATATTGTTGTAAATGGTAGGATTTCCTCATTTTCTTAATGGCTGAATAATATTCCATTGTGTGTGTGTGTGTGCACGTGCGTGCGCACAATTTTTTTTTCTATTTTTTTTAAATATTTATTTGAGACGGAGAGCACACAGGGGGAAGGAGCAGAGGGAGAGGGAGAGAGAAACCCAAGCAGACTCCACACTGAGTGCAGAGCCCAACACCAGGATCAATCTCACAATCCTGAGATCATGACCCCAGCCCAAACCAAGAGTTGGATACTTAACCATCTGCACCATCCAGGTGCCCCCACACACATTTTCTCTATCCATTCATCTATCAATGGATGCTTAGGTTGTCTTGACTACTGTAAATAATGTTGCTATGAACATGGGGGTGCAGACATCTTTGAGTTGGTGTTTTTGTTTCCTTTGGATATATTCCCAGAAGTCACTAAGTAATTTTGATTCATTGATCAAGTGGATTTTAAGCTTAAAATCGAAGAAGAGGTAGGAAAAGTTTAGATATTATTTTAACTATGAAAGAAGCTGGTCACGCTCTGAAAAAAAATGACAATGAGAAAGGTCTAGCAAATTATTTGTTGCAGAAAAACAAATGGGAAGGGTATTAGCTACAATGTGGTGTTAGGTTCCTGCGAACACAATCCCAGGATGTAAGTATTAAAGAAAGAAAATTACCATTTTACAAATACGTAAATACAATACCATTAAGCATCACTGGAATTTGATGGGATAGGACTCTGAACTGGAATAGAGCAATGGTAGAAAGGTAGAGCATAAAGAATTGCCAATGTGGAATATTCTAGAGACTGAAGCTGACACAGAAATAAATCTAGCTGTGATGGAGACTTCAACTTTTGGGATATCTGCTAGAATTCTTCCACAGCTAAAAATCAAGGCATCTGATAAATGCCTTGCTAAGCCTTCCATCTCTCAAATAGGGAAAGAAACATTCTAGATATGAATGTGACCATGGGAAGAAATTAGTTGACTAAATGGAAGTACTAGGAAACCCGATAGCAATTTTGAAGTTTTGTTACAATGGCTGGGAATGTGGGACATTAGAGAACACAAATTACAGAAAGTTCACAGAAAATAAAAGCAAATCTTGCCTGAGACTTTAAAAGGAAAGCTGCACGATATGTTTTAGGAAGCTCTCAAGAATACAACTCTAGTTAAACTAGCTTTGATTGAGTAATATTTACCTAGCATCCACTATAGGCCAGGTACTGCTCTTGGCAGTAAGGACACAGATGACATAAAACACCTGCCCTTATGGAGCTTACATTCTAGTTGGGGAAGGAACAGAAAGTGCAGGGACTGAGGGAGGCATTAACATCTTAAATAAGGTCATCATTTTGAAAGATGGGGCAGTTTGTCTCTTGTGTCCCTTGAGAAGGAAGTTTGAATGAGGTGAGTAAAAGTGGTTTCAAAACCTGGGGGAAGGGACACCTGGGTGGCTCAGTCGTTAAGCGTCTGCCTTCGGCTCAGGTCATGATCCTGGAGTCCTGGGATCGAGCCCTGCATCGGGCTCCCTGCTCAGTGGGGAGTCTGCTTCTCCCTCTGCCCCTCTCCCCGCTCGTGATCTCTCTCTCTCTCTCTCTCAAAAATAAATAAATAAAATCTTAAATAAACTTCTAGGTTTTAGAGTAAATAATTCCTAAAATTATATCACTAGAAGTATCCAGGAAAGAAAGCTGAGAGAGAGAGAATTAAAGAAAGAGAAGGAGTCAGAAAAACATGAGGAAGAAAAGTATAACCAAACAGAATTACGCCTTATCATCCTAGTCATGTGGAAAAAAAGTAAAACTTAAAATGATTTGGTATAAAAAAACAGAACTCTGGTTATAAACTGCAAGGGATTAATGACAGAGAAAAGGGAAAGATTCTGAAAAGACTGGCTGCACAAAGAGCTCCTCAATGAACTTAGATTTTAAAGACACGGATAAGAGAAACAGAGAGGAGGCACACATAACATGGATGCCTATAAAAGAAAAAGAAACAGAGGATGGTGTCAGGGAGCCAGATGCGCCCACAATGAGCTGAACTTAAGAAATTGTAGCCCATCAAGGGCTACAAAAAGCAGCTTCTGAATTTCCACCTGGAAGGGAAAATTTGCAATTGGCCTGGGTAAGTTGGTGCAGGGAAATGGTGTAGTTAATGTAGGACAGGAACAAAAAAAGAAAGAAAGAAAGAAAGAAAAACCACTTCTGTTTTGCTTTTTAAAAATATTACACTTGCGTACCCCTTTACAGTTTACATATTTCTATTTTATGACATCCTTGCTGGGGAGGTACAAGCCCTGTGTTATAGAGGAGAACTCCCAGTGGGGTGCCCACCTGCCACCTACCAGTGGAGCTCCACCTCTCTTCTTAGCGGAGGGTAGGAAACAGAGGCCAAACGTGGATGCCCAACCAGGGAGCTGAAGCCCAGGACACAGGAGGCCATAAGACAACTGCCCCCAATGCCCTGCAAATCTTCTCACCTAACCAACTGATCCGTTTGCATATCTCAGACCCACGTGCTCTAAGTACTCGGAAGAACTATGAGTACCAGAGAGCTGCACTAAAGACAAGAGACAAACTGCCCCATCTTTCAAAATGAGGAAAGAACATGAACATTACAAAAGAACATGGACGTTACAAAACGTTACAAAACACTCATTGTTGTGCTTATCATCCAGCCTGAGGAAAATTCTAGAACAGATAATAAAGCAGATGGCTTCTGAACAGACAAAGATGGGTGATCACCAAAAATCCACATGGATTCAGGAGGAACAAGTCTTGCCAAGTAAGTTTATTTCTTTTGTTGGCGAATCTAAAGGACAAATAATCTCTGACTCTGAAAGGTACTGATCAAGCCCCACTCCCCAATTTTTTTTTAGTGGGAGGAAGGGAGAAAGATGAAGAAAAATGGGCTGAGTATTGGATATGTTCATAACTGATTAAGCAACAAAACTCAGAGTGCTCTTTTTTTTTTTTTAAAGATTTTATTTATTTATTCATGAGAGACAGAGAGAGAGAGAGGCAGAGGGAGAACCAGGCTCCCAAGGAGCAGGGAGCCCGATGCGGGACTTGATCCCAGGACCCTGGGATCATGACCTGAGCCGAAGGCACACACTTAACCATCTGAGCCACCCAGGTGCCCATAACTCAGAGTGCTCTTAAGTAAGTTCTTCAAGACTCGTTGGGCTTAGGCAATTACATTATCAATGAACTGGATAAAGTTCTGTCCTTATCAGATGTATCCTTTTCAAAGTCCTTATCCCAAACTGGAATCTGGAGAGAATAATCAAAAGGGTCACAGTGGAGTCAAAATCCAAAACAATGTTAACAGAAGATTAACTTTAACCAATGAAATTTAACAGAGAAAAGGTAAAGAATTATATTTGGATTCAAAAAAACTAAATGCTATCATAAATGGTGACAAACTGTTATATACATGAAGAACAACTAAAGATTTTTGTTGAACAAAACTTGACATAAATTAAAAATGCGAAATGGCTATCCCCAAAACTTATGCAATCTTAATATTAGGCTAAGCTAATAGACATAAAAGTTCAAGAACAAGGAAGGTGAATGTCATACTGTACACTGTATTGGTTAGCTCATACCTGGAGAACTTTGCAATAGTTGGCAATGCTTATAGTCAGTACAAAGGGACAAAGCAAAATGCATAATTTGAAAATTAAATCACCCTCTAGGACTAATATCAACATGAATCAAATAGAGCAGTAGAAATTAGCTATCAATATACGTAATTAAAAAAAAATGTGTGGCTGAAAGTATCTGGAATACCCACACCAATCAAAAGTGAACAGGATCTAGTTTCTGGGAGGCAGGATTAGAATGTGAATTAAGAAAGCTGAAACCTTGTGGGGCACCTGGGTGTCTCAGTTAAGTGTCCGACTCTTGGTTTCGGCTCAGGTCGTGATCTCAGGGTCGTGGGATCAAGCCCCACATTGGTCTCCATGCTTAGCACAGAGTCTGCTTGAGATTCTCTCTCCCTCTGCCCCTCCCGCTCATGTTTTCTCCCCCCTCCTCTCTAAAATAAATAAAGAAATCTTTAAAAAAAAGAAAGAAAGAAAGAAAAGAAAGCTGAAATCTTGTCAATTTTGTTTTCTTCTGGCTAAAGAAACTGTGTTAACGGAACACTGTTATATTAATCTGGGGGGAAGAAAGCAGGAGTTTAACATGCAAGATTTTGCCTGTGTTCCTCTAACACTGTCCGAGATTAAAATGGGCTGCCCATATCCAGAACAGCAGTGGGCAGATGCATCCTTATAAAAAAGACGCTCCAGGGGCACCTGGGTGGCTCAGCCGTTAAGCGTCTGCCTTCGGCTCAGGACATGATCCCAGGGTCCTGGGATCGAGTCCCGCATCGGGCTCCCTGATCGGCAGGAAGCCTGCTTCTCCCTCTACTACTCCCCCTGCTTGTGTTCCTGCTCTCACTATGTCTCTGTCAAATAAATAAATAAAATCTTTAAAAAAAAAAAAAAAAGATGCTCCATCAGGCTATCATGGCTTAGTGATGCTTCCCATGAAGGCTGTCCTAGTGGGTGACAGTGTACTGACCAAATGATGCATGCTTCCATTCTACCCACAGTTATATTAATAAGTTCATTAATTGGCATGCTTGTGTTTATATAGCGGTCTCTTGGTCACTTGCTAAACGTAAGTAGATTTCCATACTCCTGATTATTTCTGGACACACACAAACAATTCACATTTATGGAGCTGGAAAAGTGAGGTCTACACCTTAAAATATTAAATATGCTAGGAAAGGGATGGACAACAGAGTCCCAGGCTCAGAAAAGGTCTGAGCAAAATATACAGATTTGGAGGTGATCATGACAGAGTGGTCCCTAATGACATCAGGGCACATGAGATCATCCAGCAACCAGAGCATGTGGAGGGAGAAGAAAAGAGGATAGGGGGCAGAAGGCTGGAGAACACCAGCCACTGAAAGGAATGAAAGTTAGGTATCCTGTAAACTGCTGAATTCCTTGCCCCTAGCAAGGAACTAAAATATGTAGACAAAGACGAGCTGTCTACTTGTCAAGGATTAGAGGGAACGCACAGTAGAGAATCTGACCTCTACAGCAGCTTTCAGCTCTGAGCATGAGCCAGAGACTTTCATTCAATCCAGTATTTCTCACAATCTGAGAAATAACTTCACCATTACAGAAACACTAAAATTGTGCTTACTCTTATTCTTTTGCTTTGTTAGCCAGTCATGGAAAAACGTTTTGAAGAATTAAAGCTTCTTGTTTCCTGGAAGTGAAACATACTTGGTTTACCTGGACAGGAGACCACACTCTAGATCTAATTTCTTACCCTATTTTTCCTTCTGTGGGTCCAGTTATCTGAGTAGTTTGAAAATGCAGTTTTATCCAACCATATGTTCCTACTTATGCTTCCCTTCCCTTTCTACCACCTCTGCCTGATGGGGGCTATATACATAATCTGTGTGTTTAAACCTTAAATGTTTTACTACCTTTCAGAAATGTACCTGTAACTTTGACTAATATTTAAAATGTGCTGGTTTCTGTTTCCTTTTCTACTTAATACTAAAAACAGAGGCACAGGTATATAGACAAATTTTGTTTTTATTAACTCCAGAAATATTTGATTAAAACAAACTGTCGTTTTTGGCATAACAATACACCCAGCATATTTTCAGACATGACTACTGGCGGTTCAACTTAATCTTAAAATATGACACGCGTCCCGCTAAGTGGCACCTGGAACAGGTGTCAGAGGTATTCGACCCCTTTTAACCTTTTCTCCAGCTCCCACCCTATGCCTCCCACGATACTCTGCAAGCCTTCTTTTTCTTGTCCCTCTTCTCTTTCACTTTCCTCATGGTAGTGCCCAGAAACTTTTATTATTACCGCTAAAGGCACTAAAGCTAACAGAGCAGCCAAGTCCCAGCCTAGAATACAGTGGATATAATTCTAATTGACTTTTTGGTTGTCCTTAGAAAACAACTATACTCTGTTTAGTGGCTCAATTCACAAAGCAGAATAAATGGCTCTAGAAAAGAAACCTATGTGAAAAAGAAACCCAGCTTCCTAGCTCTGGCTGTCTAATACAGATTACATACACATAGTTCAGAATCATGATCTGCCAATGCAGGTCTCTTTCTTTTTTTTTTTTTAGAGATTTTATTTATTTAGTTTGAGAAAAAGAAAAGGAGAAAGGGACAGAGAGAGAAAAGAGAGGAAGGGCATGAAGGGGGGAAGGGGCAGAGGGTGCCCTCAAGGCAGGTTTCGGAATGCCCAGAAAAGATGGGAGGGGAATAAACTAGAGTCCATGTTTGACACCATTTAAAGTTTAAGTCATGCTAAGTTATAAAGTATAGTAAGGGTCAGAGTAGAGAAGATGAAAAAAAAAAAAAAAAAAACCAAGGCTAGAACCAGAACAAAGGGACTTTAGCACTCGATATTACAGTTCTGGGAAATTTGCACAGGTTCCATAAAACTTTATGGGAAAGGTAAATAACTGTGTTCCTACCACAATCCCCTCCCTCGAATCAAGTGCTCTTGAAGCTGTGCGCTGATGCTGTATTCTCTTTATAAGACAACCCTAGTGGTTCTGGGCATTCATCAGAGAAAAAATTTTCAGTGGATCGCTTTTTCCCCTCTGTCTCTCTGGCTATTGGTATCATTCATTACCTTTTCTATTTAATTTCACAAAATGGAAGCAAGAGACAATTTATTACTGGCAGTATACTTGCAGGCTGGGAGTGCGAAGCACAGCAGGTACTTCCAACTAGGCTGTAAGAGGCAACAGAAATGCTTCCTTACAAAAGCTCAGAGTGCTAGAGCTGGATTAAAAAAAAAAACAAAAAAAACCATAGCAGGGGCACCTGGGTGGCTCAGTCGTTAAGCATCTGCCTTCGGCTCAGGTCATGATCCCAGGGTCCCGGGATCAAGCCCTGCATCAGGCTCCCTGCTCCGCAGGGAGTCTGCCTCTCCCTCTCCCTCTGCCCCTCCCCCTGGTCATGTGCGAGCGCACACTCTCTCTCTCTGAAATAAATAAAATCTTTAAAAAAGAAGACTTAAAAAAAGCATGGCAAATAAAATCCTATTTTATTAACATAAGTCCATTTTTCCTACTAGCCTCACATCCCAACACTAAAATAACACAGTCTCTTAGATCTCTATGCTATCATGTCCTCCTGCTGCTTTTTGGCCTGAAAAACTCCTACTCACCCTTCAAATCTAGGCTCACACACTACCACCTCCCTGGAAGTCTTCTCTGATTTTCCCAAATAGGTGCACCTTTTCCTTAGCTGCCCCTCCTTCTGCTCCTTCATTGTAACGGCTATGTGCCATTGCAATCATGTCTACACTGTGAGTGTGGCTCTCTAGCTCCCTGCCTGCTGCCTGAGGGAGCACCATGTCCTTCCATCACTGTATCTCCTGGCACAGGACATGTACCTCACAGGTAATTCACACAGTGAAAGAACTTCCTAGGTCTCAAGATGGAGGAGCAACAACCATCCATGCCAAGTCTCTCTTTTCCAATCCCACCTAGTTTAGAACTTTATTATCTATCTCCTAGATCATTTAGTCTCTTCAAAATAAAAACACAAATTTAGAAAGATACATGCACGCCTAGGTTTACTGCAGCATTACTTACAATAGCCAAGATACGGAAGCAACCTAAGTGTCCATCCATAGATAAATGGATGAAGAAGATGTCGTGTATCTATATGATGGAATATTAGTCAGTCATAAAAAGAGGATGAGATCACGCCATCTGCAATATGGATGGACCTAGAGGACATTATGCCATGCAAAACAAGTCAGATTGAGAAAGGCAAATACCATAGGATTTCCTTCATATGTGGAATCTAGAAAAAACAAAACAAATGAATAAACAAAAAGTGGCATCAGGCCTATAAAAACAGAGAACCGATGGTTGCCAGAGGGGAGGGGTGGGGCTGGGCAAAATGGGTGAAGGGGAGTGGGAGGCACAGGCTTCCAGTTAGGAAATGAGTAAGTCATGGGGATGTAACACACAGCACAGGGGACATAGTCCGTGATACTGTAATAGCACTGTGTTGGTGACAGGTTAGGTAACTTCACTGGTGGTGAGCATAGCACATAGAGAAGTTGAATCACTATGTTGTACACCTGAAACTAATGTAACATCGTGTGTCAACTATACTCAAAGGAAATTTAAAAATAAATAAAAATAGTCTCTTCAGTGGTCTTCTCATTTCTGGTCCCTCTTCCCTCGAATCCAGTCCAAAGACACTACTGCCACTGTAATGTTACTAAAGTATGAATTTAAATAAAGGTACCAGGTTGAACAGCAGATGATGCAAGAATGAAAAGCTTTCTGAAACACACCGTCCTCAAAGCTCAGTGGGCTTAAATCCAACAGGGCAGAGAGAGAAGTAAATAATTAACATATAATTTATCAGGTGTTACAGAGATATATCCAATTCATGCTAATCCCTCTGCCTGGCCTGACCTTCACTCTTAAATAGCCAATTCATATTTCACTTTACATGGGAAGCCTTCCTAATCTCTCCAGCCAGGAGCAATCCCTCCTTCCTCTGCTCCCACAGCGCCCTGTCACTCACGTATCACTTTCTGTTTGAATTACAGTTATTTGTACCCATACATTATGTCTCTTGCTGGATGGAGCCTTTCTATGTGGAAATGCAATATATTATACTCATCTCTATTTTGCCACGGTACCTCATACGGTGCCCTGCAAATAGACGATAAATGTTGAATTATGATGATTAACCTCACTAAAACATTATGAGTCTGTGATTCCTTCAGGATTTGCCAGCATTAAGAACATCGATGGGCCAAATACATGCAATTCAGATGGAAATTCTTCCACTCTAGCCACAAAAATAGAAAAAGTCTTTTTGGTTTGGCTAGATAATAGTGGACATATGGAGAATATCCTCAACCAGATTTGAAAGATGCGTGCAGATGAAATGGATCTCTATTGTAAAAACACAACAAAAGGCAACTCCCTAGCGCTATAGACCAGGAGACCAGCCTCTGCTGACAAATACCCAAAACCGGGGAAGCGCAAACAGTGGTGTTCCACCCTGGAACCAACTCAAGGGGCAAACGCTTAACCAAGAAAAAATACCCAGTTTAGTAAAAATTAAATTTAGTAAAACAAGATACTGGCACAAGATACACTTTTTTAAAGATAGATCATTGAATAAGCTCTCCGATCTCTCAAATAATACAACTTGCCAGAGTTCAATACATGTAGCCTGTCCATTCTCTAAAGTTGACATCCAATTTCCTACAATAGTGACACTTTAAGATACTTCATCAAGCCCTCGTTAGGATCTCCATTTCTCCAATTTCACTTTTGACATGATTATCTGTCCTCCCTCCACCCCACTCCTTCACTGTAATCCTTTTAGTCAAATGCCACAGTTTTATGCAGGATGAGGCAGGCAGCAACTTAACCACCATTCACCTGAATCACAAGAATGGAGGACTTTGAAATTTGATTTAAAATGCAGAACTAAAATTGCAACTTCTCAATTTCGACCAAAAAGGAAGCTCAAATCTCAAAACTATAACACCCTTTAAGAAAATGCTGTGCTGTAATGATATTTACCTGCTCTTAATTGGCTTGAAGTCAGAACATTTGGTTATATCATTTATTTCAGCATTAAAATTGCTGAGGGCAAGAACTGTGTCTCATCAACTTATTTTGCACAGTCCTTAGGAAAGTGCCTGTAGCAGCTCTTAATCTAAGGACCTGAGTTATAGGGAGGATTTCTAGGAGGGTATGTGAAAAAAAAAATGCTTTAGGAAATTCTAAAGCACAATACCAATATAAGGTGCTATAACTAGTATTCTTACAATAAGCTCTCTCCAAGAGCAAGTCCCCCTACACAGGAAATAGGAGTTGAGCTGAATTATTTCTGTATACTTCTCCTAAAAAGATTTATGTTTGACATGCAAAACTGTAAATAATTCCTAAAAATGGGAGGAAGGGAAGAAAGAAAACTCAGGTGGGACTAGAAGAAGGAAGTAAATTAAACAGCAGAGGAGACATTTTTTCAATAAAGTAAAGCAATACAAGGGAAAGCAAACTGGATCTCAGGGATCGAGTTCTAAATCCATCACTTACTATCTACCCACATGACCCTGGTCGCTTCTCCAAAGACTACAGTTTCCTCATGTGTAAGCAGAAATAATAACTCATAAGGTTGCCGCAGGGATTAAATGAGATGATATTAATATACAGTCCTTAGCGTTATGTCTTATACAGAGTAAGTGATAAGTGAGTGATTACTGTTGTTGATAAAATTATTATTAGACCTGTACACTGACTGGTGACATTCAGGAAGAAAAAAGAGCCAAGAACATGTCAGAAGGGAAGGTGACAGAGAGCTAAATCTATAAATTCCTGTTGGGATACAAAGTTTGAGAAACATAGATTACACAAAGCATTTTTCATATTAAATGTACAAATGACATACTGTGTCTCCAGGATTGCTGAAGAATCTACAGAACTATAGCCAAAACCTCAAAGTCATAAACGCAGAATAGCAATGACCACATGGAGAGAGAGCAGGACCCCCCCCCAAAAGAAAGTGCTTATTGATGTGTACAGAAGCCTGTTTCCAAACTTTCAATTTTTTAACTTTTCCTAGACAGAATGAAAGCTAGGCTCCACAGCAAAGGCACACCAACTCTGCTTGCCAAAAATAGATGGCATTAACAACCATGCACAGTCATTTAGGTTTCTGTCATCTTGTTCTTTATTCGGGGGAAGTTGTTGTATTTGTGGCTGATTTTAGGTGTTAAATATTTTTAACTCCATCATCTTCAGTAACTGCAAAAGCAAGGAAAGTGTTCCAAAATTAGGAATCAGATGTAGAGATAGCAAGTAATTATAAAAGGTAAGAAAACAAGGGGAAAGGTAAGAGATATCAGAGGGAGGAAAACACTGGATGCTGCCTGTATATACGGGATCAGACTTGTGTAAGTTGTAACAAAGTCTATACCTGTGGAATCAGTAAGAATCAGCAAAAGACAAGGAAGACAAGAAAGCTGCATGTGTGGCCAGAGAATCAACATCAGTTTGGGTTGTCAACTGGTCTGGTGTTAGTTCAGGAGAAGGCAAGGAGTTTGCTGAACAGTTTAAAAGCTGAGCATTGCAGAAGGGCTCCTATCGCAAACGGCCAAAGTTCGAGGCCTTTTTGAATTTACCCAACTCAGTGTGAATGGTTAGCTCACTGTATGACCTGTCACTGCTAAGATCTTCTCTAAGACCTGTGCAGACATCATCTAAGAGGGAAGCTACCTGTCTCACCGGATGTTCAACACAGACAAAACTAGTCTATTCGGGGAAAAGCTGCTCCAGAATTTCTACCAGCAAGGAGGTGAGAGTAAATCTGGTTTCCCTCTAAGGCACCAGATCACACTCCTCTTTACTAAATCCTGTGCTTAGAGAAATGTTAACTTTTTTTTGTAACAAAGCATAATTGTCTTATGAGTATCTGCATGAGGGGCACCTGGGCGGCTCAGTCAGTTAAGCTTCCGACCCTTGATTTCAGCTCAGGTCATGTCGTCAGGGCTGCAGACAGAGCCGTAGTCGGGCTCCACAATGGGTGTGGCTTAAGATTCTCTCTCTCCCTCTCCCTCTGCCCCTCCCCCCGTGCTCTCTCTCTCTCTCTCAAATAAAATATTTTATAAAAAATAATTTTTTTAAAAGTATCTGCATGAAATTATGGACTGAAGATCCTAAAAATTTTGTCAATCAGATGATGGTAAATGGAAATAATATGCCATCACTATTAATTTAAGCTGTGTAAAAATACACACATATGTATCTACAAATACATATATATTTAAATTTGTTTTGCCACTTTTGTCTAATTGTAATAATATAAATATATGAGCTTTAAATACTGGCTTTAGTTCTTCTACTTTTCCTATTTTTTTTTTGGATCATGACCCGAGCCGAAGGCAGACGCTTAACAACTGAGCCACCCAGGCTCCTATTGGGTTTTAAGCTCATCAACCATAAATTACCTACTGTGGGGGTTTTCTACACTCTACCTGACTCAGACAAGGAGAGAACACTTACTATATTCAACCTCAGAAAATGTGCCTCTGGACTCTATTATGACTTTGGTCAATCAGGACACAGACAAGGGAGCTGAAGAGTCTGCATCTTGATAGACAGTACCCAACCACTGCCGAGACACACTTTCTCTCCTAAACTTTAAATCCAGTTGCGTTTATTGTGATCCCGGTACTTTGATAACCAATAACAAATGTGAACTATACTTGAAACTTCATTAATAAAATCATTTGCACCATTCATTCAATAAAGAAGCATTTACTGAGTAGGTCTATAGGAGGCACAGTGCATTTCGATGGCACCTTTTATTTTACAATCCCAAAAGAGCTCTCAAAGGTGCCCTAACAAAGTATCAGTGATTGAACTTCTCTCACTTTATACATGTACAACACTCTATTCAAAACCCTGATTCGTGGGGCGCTTGGCTGGCTCAGTCAGTAGACCATGCAACTCGATTGTGGGGTTGTGAGTTCGAGCCCTGCGTTGGGTCTGTAGAGATTGCTTAAAAGTAAAATCTTTAAAAAAAAAAAAACAAAAACCCTGCAGGCATAATATATTTAGCTATTTGTGGAAATAAAAACTAAAAGGGCCGAGACTACCAATCATTAGCTAAATTCCAACTTCACAATTCAATCCAAAAAATACCCAAGGGCCAAGTGCTTTTTTTAAATTACAAGCCAAAATATACAGTGATTCAAACATTCCATTAGGCAAAGGAGTTAATTTAATTACAATTTCTCATTTCTAAATCCTATGGGTATGGTACTAGGTAATAAGTCAAATTTATCAAGAGTCCCACTCAATGGTTACATTTAATTTGCACCAAGAGCAACTTTTTGAAATTGATTATCTAACATTCCAAAAATAACTTACTTACTTGGGTGTTGTTTATTTTGAAGCTCTTTCTAGAAAATTGAGCCCTAAATCTATGTGCCAGAGAAATGTATTTTCCTAAATCAATTTTTTTGAAAAAGACCATCAAGAATGGAAGAGAAAATAAGGATAGAGATTAAGCACAAGGACACAGGTATAAGCCAGAATGTTTGGGTTGGAACCCCTGTTCTATCATTTTCTAGTTATCTGGTCTTGGTACCTCACTTACTCTGTCTGCAAAATGGGAATAATAAAAAATACCTACTCCGTATGGTTGTTATAGGAATTAAACCCAGGTAAATTAGTACATGTAAGGTTTTGGCAGCAATCAGCATTATATAAAGTGTTTACTTATTATGATTATCATGCCTAGATCATCCAAATCATCTATACAGATGCCTTTCCCTACTCAAAACCTTCCTTAATTGATCTAGTAGAATTTAAACCCTCCCTCCTAGGCTTCTCCACAGAACGCATGTGTATTACAGTTATTTGGGTACATTTCCCTCCCATTAGATTGTACCTCTCTGAAGAGACTATAGCTCATCTGACTGCACCAGACAGCAAATATTGTTCACTGTTGTCCTTCTTTTCCCTCTCTCTAAAGGTTCTGAAAAATCATACCCTGTCAATTAGCAAACCTTTACCTGGAGACAGGCGATTTATGTAACCAGCGCACTTAAATACCGATCTTACCTTGCTAAATAAGATCTCTTAATACTTAAATGAAATTTTGTGGGGAGAGGGAGGGAGGTAAGGATTAATTTGTTTAAACTGTTAAGGATATTTTCTTAAACTAATTTATTTTTTAAAAATTTCTTATGCCTACAAGCTTACTTGCATTATTTCATTCAAAAAAGCCTATGGTACTTTTAATATAAAAATACAGTAGCATACTTTCTGCATATGTCAAGTCTAACCTAATCATAACTTGCCCATATGCTGATTTTAATGTAATCCTGGGGATGCTAGAAGACAGTATGCTTGCTTGATTCACCCTACACTATTAATGTAAAATAAAATCATTTTAACATTACATTGAGATGCAAATCTTTCTGGCTTTGATCTGTGCCCTCTTTCCCTCTTAAAAAAAGTGCCCCCCCCCCCCCCAAAACAAGCCTCCAACTTATTCCGGATCACTGGGAAAGCACTTTCTAAAGTATTACCCAACTTTGCTCACACAATGATGTGGCCCTTACTGTGAGAGAACAGAACTTTTCTGAAAACAAATGGCTGAATTGAGTGCATTTTCTACAAATTTTCCTTTGTTTTTATAGTGTCCTACCTTTTGAAATTAATTTTTCAGCATAAAAACTGCTGAGGACACCTATTCATTTGCACAAATTTTCCTAGTCTCTATTCAACTCATTTTAAAACAAACTGAAAAACAGAAAGCTGAAGAAGAATTGCACCCATTTAATGTGGCTTTTCCAAGTCTAATTTTTTTCATTCCTCAGTGGCAGGGCCTTTCAAAGGAGTACAAAAGCTACACCCAATTTATTTCTCATCCTAAACACAACCCAGCCAAATGGAAAACATTATCAGCCATCTTAACCAGGAGAAAAACACAAAGCTACGCCACATCAAACCAATATATATATATATATATATTTTTTTTTTTAGATTAGGATTTTTCACACAAAAGTACTTTAATGAACCCATGCAATGAACAAATGTAATCACAATTTAACATCATATTTTGAACTAATTTCTCTTCCTCAAATAGTCCCAATGGTGGCTAATTCACCTATAATACCTCTCAGCTACTGGGTAGAGTATAGTAAACTTAACTGTTTTATATATCCTGAGGCATACAAAGAAAGGTCAGTCAAACACAAAGAGGTTCCCAGTATCTTATATACATATATGACTGAGGCAAAAAATCTGCACTGGATAAGTAAAATTGGGCTTAAGCAACAATAGATCCCGCCCTAAAGTAGGGAGACCTGACAAGTTAAGCCCCCCACCCCTACCCCCTAAAAGACAAGGTCTCACTCCCATCTTACAACCAGGAGGCATAAATTAAAACACTTAACAGCATAAATGAAAACTCTTAGAGGAGTTGTTTTCTCAGACGTTAGCCGTAAGAAAGCTAATACTGACGCCTTTTCCGAGTAACTGGCTTCTATCAAAACTCATCACAAGTTATGTGAAACCTACAAGAGCGTTGGTTCTGCATTTTACCCAGTGAGAACAACAGCATCACAGTTTTTGGACAAGCCACCACTTCCAGCACCTCCAGCTCTTCCCGCCCCTCCTCCCCCATTTCTTTTAATATCCTTCCTCCAAACTTGCAACACGAAAAGGGATCCCACAAAACAAAAGCAGCATCAGTAAACGGGGAGGCTACTGGTTTTGAAAATAAAGTTTGTTCCTTTGCTGTCAACCTGATAACTTTTTAAAGATGAAACGTCTCCTACTCGATCGGGTACAACCTTTCCTATTCCCTTACCAAACAACCACTCGTTTGCCCCCGACAGTAAAGAGAAAAAAAGGGAGTGGGAGAAAATGATATTGAAAAGAGGGTCCACGGTGCCAGGGGTAGGGGCAGATTTTTGAGACCGGTGTTTGAACACTCCGTGCTTCTGGGAGCTGGGAGGCTTTACTGTGTCGATCTGAAAAATGTTTAGCAATCTGACGCATCAGTTTTTAGGAATGGTACACAAGCAGCCCCCACAATTTGAGCCATGCCTAGAATCCTTCTTCTCGGTGACATCGGCTGGAGGGCACGGGACGGGCGAGCGGGGGGTACCAGGAGAGGTTCCGCGACATTTGTTATTGTTTATGAAGCCCAGGCAGGGACCGGGATCGGGGTGCTCGGGGGCCGAGGAGTGGAAGGGGAGAGGGGCAGGGAAGCACAAAGATTCCTCCCGGGGCCCGGGGCTACCTCTCCGGGGACTGGGGGCTAGTAGCCCCTCGGGGAACAAGAGGGCCAAGGCCGTCGCTGGAGCTTCACTGGAGACATTGCCACCCCGACATTAGCCCGGCTGTCCCTGGACACCCAAAGACACAGAAGATCTCCTCCGGCTCCTGCACACAGAGTTGGGGCCGGCGCAGCCAGCGGCGCCCCTCAGCCGCGGCCGCCGCGCGCCGCATCCGCGTACTCACCTGCCTCCGGTCGCGCCCGCGGCCGGCTCAGCCTCCGCACGGACCGCAGCCGGTCCGGGGCCCGTCCGCTCCCTTTTGCCCGCTCCGCCCTCGCCCCGCCCCCGGGAGGTGGCACCCGCGGCCGCGCCGGAATCTCGGGGCGGCCTTACTGAACTCTCGCGAGCCCTCCTTCCTCGGCTTCTCGGTGGCTGGGCCGGTCGGACTCGGCCCTGACGTCATACGCACCACAGCCGGAAGTAGCCTTCTGTCGTCAACGCCCGCTCGTCTGCCCCACCCACCTACTCCTGGTGAATTCCTGATGGCCCTGGAGGAGTGGACTGGACAGTCACTGCTTCCCTCATTCATCAACCTCTCCTCACTTACCTCTTTTCTATTCAAAGCCGGTCCACAGCTGGTTCTTGTAAGAGTGCCCAGTGTGTTGCCATTAGTCACGTGTCCTAAGTGACAGAGTTTTTCTTAATACTTCACAATGTAATGCAAAGAATGCAAAGAATAAGTCACAATGTAATGCAAAGAAATGGAAAGGGGTTTAGAGATAATCCCCACGAATCCACCCATTTTGCAGATTAGGAAAGGGTGGTCAACAAAGATGGTTTGGCTGACCAACTTGCTTAATCAGTAGCTGTGGGATCTAGAAGCCACCCAGGTTCCTTGACCCTTTTCCATCTCACCGTGACTCCACTGCAAAGACTTGAAAGGGATTCAAATTTGGAAAAGCCACAAAAAACTTGGAGGCATTCACGAAAAACTTGCTTAGGTTGTCTTGGAAAATCTAAAATAACTGATAGTACTGGGCTGCTTTATGTAGGATCTGAGAGCTAGGAGGGAAATCCCTGCAGTATGACTCAAAAGGGACGGCTTTGTGAAGATGATGCATTTGACTTTGGAGAAAAAAGTTACTGGGCAAACCAAGTAAGAGAATCGTTCCCAATTATTGTCAACACATTTATCTTCGATCTGAATATTGGAGGTGTTACAAAATACCCTTGGCTTTTAGAGACTACTAAGACAATATGTAAAGCTGGTATTGTGCTTGCAGAAAACATAATTATCTTTAGTTTCACCAAGAGGAAGTGATAGATGCAAAAGAGGTAGGGAAGCATCATGACATCACTTCTCTCTCTCTCTCTCTTTTTTTACACTCTGTGCTTTCTCATATATAGCTTGGTAACAGAAAAAGCACTACTTTGGTAATTAGTGTATTCCTGAGGAAATCAGTTCCACTGATATATGGTCCTTTTGAGGCTCAAATAACAATTGCCATATACGAGTATAAGGAGGTTTAATCGTGATCAAACATGCTTGACAGAGGCCTGTACACTTCTCTCCCTCCACACCTCTCTCCCTCCACCACACACATACATATATTAATTCAAATGAGTAGAATGGAGAACAGTTTATGGAGTGTTCTATAGCAAATTTATGCTTTCAAATATGCCATACATTTTTCGTAACACTGGAGTAATATGGACTAGTCTAGGGTATCAGAGTAGGATAATATGGAGGCTAAAGCTTTGACCTCCAGTTTCTAAACTGAGGCTATTCTAAACAAATTTCCACAGGAAGCTGTTAAAAGTGCCTAAACTGAAATAAATTAGAGCCATATGCCCTTCAGGAAGCTTGGTGAAATCTGGGGACCTTTCTCAGAATATTGTTCTTAAATGCATAAAATAAACTGTCTAGGGCTACAAAGGAAATCAATTTTATTGACATATAGTTATCAAAATACTAAAAAGTGAATTTTTGATATAGTTATGTGATCAGCAGCTTCTAAAATGACTCCCAATAATCCTCATTTCTGGTATTCCTGTCTTGTGCAACCCCCTCCTCTTGAGTATGGATCTAGTGACTTGGTTCTGAAAAATAAAATACAGCAAAACTGATGGGATGTCACATATCATGAGTAAGTTACAAAAAGAATCTGCCTCCATCTTGCTATCCTCTCTTGCTCTCTGCCTTGCTCGCTCTGGTAGAAACCAGCTTGCCATGCTGTGACCTATCTTATGGAGAGGCTCACTTGGCAGGGAACTGAGAGAGGTCTTTGATCAGCAGCCCCCAAAGAATTGAGGCACTCAGTCCAACAACCCATGAAGAACTGCCAGCAACCTGAGTGAACTTGGAAGCAGATTCTTTCCCAGGTGAGCCTTGAGGTGAGAGCGGACACCTTGATTGCAGCCTGGGAAAGGACCCTGAGCCACAGACCCAGCTAAACCATGTCAGCTTCCTGGCCCACAGAGACCTTGAAATAATAAGTATTTGTTGTTTAAGCCCCTAGTTTGGGGGGTAATTTATTACACAGTCAAAGATAACAGATAAAAGATAAACTCTTATTATCAACTCTCTCAGACATTAGAATTAAAGCCCAGGTAATAAACTCAGTTAACAGATATAGACCATGGCCACTGCTAACTTTATTAACCTACAGTTGAACATGAATTTTTATTCCCTAGCTTTCACTTATTCCTTCTTCTCCAAATCTCTGCTAAACATAGATAGACAGGCTAAAATCTTAGGCTGGAAATTGAGAAAAATTGTGGTTGAAAACCTCTACAGCTCACAGAATTCACCAGATATTTGTTTTCGGCATGTAAGCTGAAATCGTAAGCTCCCTGACCAAAGTGACTCTATAGTATTACCTTTACTCTTCTAGGCCTGCCTCATAGTAAGTAACCAATGAATGCCAAATGATGACAGTAAATAATAATAGAAGGAAACTATTAACAAAATCTTCCCCACTGGGTGAGTAAAGCTGCTTTTCTATATATGCAGCTTTGCAATTGTGGGATATGGCCAAAGCAGTATTTGGAGGATAGTTTATTGCTTTAAATGCATTTAACAGAATACGCAAAATGTAAAAACAGATGAACCAAGCTCTTAACTCTAACTTGAAAAAGAAAAGAAATCTAAAGAAAGTAGAAGGATGTAAAGACTAGTACAGAATCCCTTCGAGGGGTCCATGGCCCTTATCTGCACCATGTATTACAGATCAAAACATAATCAATCCTAGATATAACTCTGTTTTTCAAATGGATGTAAATTCTATTATGATTAACAAATTCAAATACAGTTCTAAAATATAAAGGCAGAAATTAATACAAGAGGGAATTTTTTTAAAAAGACTGAAATTGACCTATAATAACCAAAAGGTGATTCTTTGAAAAGTCCAGGAAGTAGGAAAAACTTTGGTAAGACTAATTCAGGAACAAAAAGAAAAGACACAAACAGTAAGAATGATAATGAAGATGTAACTGGTATGGAGATTTTTTTTTTAAAGAATAAGAAATTATGATTAAAAAAGAGAGACTATTAAGACAGGCTGGTTGAGCACTCTCCTCTGTGTGAATAAAAGAGTAATGTTAATTCCTGATTCACTCCACGTTTAGACTAAAGAGCAACTAATATTTACTGAGTCTGTGTGTCGAGCATTGTGTTCTTTGCTTGTACTATCTCATTTAATTCTTACAATAAGCCTGTGAGTTAGGTACAATTATCCCCAGTTTTCAGATAATGAAACTGAGGCTCAGCGAGCTATAGTGACTTACCTCAGGTCACCCCAGATAGCGAATGAGAAAGGCAACCACTCAGATTCCCAATAGTAGACAAAAGAAGCACTACTGAGCAAAAGCAAAAGCAAGAAATCTGGAGATAGAGATACTTGTTTCAAGTCACTTGCCTACTTACAACATGCACAGTGAATGTTAGCTATTACTGTTATGATAATTCCCATACTTTAAATGGGTTTAAGACTATACCACCTCAAACACACAAGAGATAAGGGGAAATTCACTTTCAAGGATGTTTATCCCCGCATTATTTATTCACAACTATGAAAAGTTGGAATCAGCCCAGATGCCTAAAGGCAGGGGTCAGTGCAATAAATTACGGTGGATCCATACAGTGTAATAGCACATATGTGTTAGAAATCATAAGTAGATCAATGATTAACATGGGAAGATGTTCAGATATATTAATAGGTTTGAGAATTCTTTTAAAGCAGGTTGCCAAGAGTGTAATATCCTTTGTACGAAAATTATTTGAAAAATAACATGTGTATATATGTAGACATTCATAATATGCACGTTCGTATGCATATTTCAAGACTGAAAAGAAAGACACTAAAATAGAAGTTTTCTCTCACTGTGATTATGAAAAAAAATTATGATGTACAATGTTATACCAGTAGATTTTTAAAATTTTTTTAAAGGAGAGAGAGAAAGAACAGGTGCTTTTCAGTTTTCCATGAAGGCTGTCCTGATGGAAATCTATTACTTTTCTTACTATGGAAAAAAATGAAAAGTTTATGGAATAATGCCTTTCCAGACCTGGAGAGTGTTTGATTCCTGGCTACCCTTTTCATAGTCCTGACTTTCAAAGGGGCTCTAGCTCAGCCAGGCTAAGTGTAATTGAGTTTCTTTGAAAATAAATGCTCTGTTCTGTAAGCTTCTGGGGCCTTTCACTGGACCATTTGATCAAACACATGACAATCCATTCAGAACCCTCACCAGACTGTCTTCCACAAAGCACTTTATAAACCTGAAAACAATGACTTTTAATTGATCCCTGCTTTAATTGTTAACCTGCTTGACTAAATGGCAAACATTTTATCACTAAGGGTCTAAAGCATTCCCACATTTGGGATCTTTCTCCCCCAAAGTGAAAAGCATCTATGTAAAACAGATGCCTGAAGAGAAGCATTAAGGAAAAGTAAAAAATGCATTATGTTGAACTATCTCTTTGCGTTATGTTTATTGCTCTGCAAAGGGTAATAAAGAACCAAACAGGATTTTAATTCCAAGGACCTAGCTCTGTTACTAGCTGTATGATCTAGGACAGATCAAAAAAGTTATCTGAAGTCTTATTTCTGCATCTGCAAAGTGAAGAATTTCAACACAACAGTTGCTGCAAAGATGAAATATAATTACGTATGATAAAAGCGCTTTAAGAACAATAAAACCCGTTGCCATAATGGAAATAATACTAGATTGAAGACAGAAAAATCTCAATATCAATAGCTACCTCCTAGGATCACTATGAGGCTTAAGTGAAATTAAATGAGATAAATTAAGCACCTAGTGTAGGACTCAGAACCTATTCACATTCAGTTCAAGTTAATTACCATTTCTGCTAATAATAATATTCAGCAGTATAACAGAAACACGCATTTCAGAATGGAACCCTCTTTTCTCTTGTCAACTACAAGTCAAATGGATTCTCTGCATTTAAGGAATAATTTTGGTGATGTTAACAGCCATGAAGAGAAAAAGATTCCCTGTCAGACCTTTCCTGCTTTGATTCTTGTCTGCTTTCCATTGATTCTTAGAAATTCCTGATACTAACAGAGATGCAGATACAGTGGATTTTCCATCTGTGAAATAGGAAATCTAGTGCATGAGTAAGATGACGCCAAGTGATGCTGCAGTAACAGACCATCACGGAATTTTAGTGGCTTCAGATGGTGAAGATTTATTTATTGTTTTTGCTTTATGACCTTTGTAGGTCGTCAGTAAGGCTTTGCTCATTGGAGGCACTGGGGCTTCGGGGCCGGTAGGGCAGCCATCGTCTTGAACATTGCTAGTCCTCATGCCAGAAGGAAAAGAAGAGTGGAGGGTCTCAGGTAGAGGTTTCTTCTTACAACCCATTGGCCAGAAGTTGTTGCATGGCCCTATGCAAATAAAAGGGAGCCAGGCAATAGAATTTTTTATTTTCCAGGAGAGAGAGAAAACCAGAAATATTTGGCAATTGTACCAATGACTATGCACATTGTATATTGGGCATGTGAAATTGTACTGGTTATGGGAAAACCACTGTCCAAATGCTATTAGGATTCCCTTATCCCCACCTCCTAAAGAAAACCTGACAGTTTTAGTTTCTTAGAAAGGGGAAAAAAAAAAAAAGATAGTAGGAAGGGAAAAATGAAGCGGGGGGAATCAGAAGGGGAGTCAAACCATGAGAGACTATGGACTCTGAGAAACAAACTGAGGGTTCTAGAGGGGAAGGGGGTTGGGGGATGGGTTAGCCTGGTGATGGGTATTAAAGAGGGCACGTACTGAATGGAGCACTGGGTGTTATATGCAAACAGTGAAGCATGGAACACTACATTAAAAACTAATGATGTAATGTATGGTGATTAACATAACATAATAAAAAATGTAAATATATATATATATAATTTATTCTTACTACTCCTAACTTCTAATTTTTACCAAATACAATATACTTGAGTTATATTCAAAAAAAGATAAAAGAAAGGAAAACTGCAGGGGTGCCTGGGTGGCTCAGTCAGTTAAGCATCTGCCTTCAGCTCAGGTCATGATCCCAGGGTCCTGGGATCGAGCCCCGCATTGGGCTCCCTGCTCAGCGGAGAGCCTGCTTCTCCCTCTCCCTCTGCCTGCCGCTCTGACTACTTGTGCTCTCTCTCTCTCTCTCTGTCAAATAAATGGATAAAATCTTTAAAAATAAATAAATAAAAAGAAAGGAAAACTGCAAGACACTATGATATTTTGTGATGATACATGCTATATTAGATATGGTTTAAAATTTTTAACATCAAGTTAAAAAAGAAAAAAAGAAATTTGTCTGGTGTCTTCAGTTTCCTAAAAATGATCTTCATTGACCTGAGAAATTCACTAACATTACAATTAAATTTTTAAAAGACTTTTTCTTTTTAAACTGAGAAGTGGTTTTTTCCTTGAATTTTTTTATCTTCCCCATTCCTAATTTTAGGGTTGAGTACAAAAATTTCATTTTCTCAAGTAAGAGAAAGAAGCCTCCACCAAAGACTTTTTCATCATAATAGTTGAATTCAGCTTATAAAAAAACCCATTGATATTCAATGTAGGCAGCCTAAGAAAAGCTAAAATAATTTGAATCCATTCTAGTAAATTATTATACTCACTTTGTTGTAGAGTACCTATTCATATCCTGTGATTCTAGCACTTGAAATTATTATACTTTAAAAATCGAATACTTTCCAGTTTTAAAAGAAATTTTAAACTCCTCTATTTTTAACAGTAAGTCATGTGTGTATAGTTTGGTTTTAGATCTGCACTAGAATTCTTATACTTTATTTGGCTTTTCCTCTATAATATATTAGCCATTTAATGTGGAATATGTAAAACACAGTTGATTTCTTTAAAAGTAATTATGACTCTACTTCAAAGTCTGAATTGTTAGAATCAGCTCTTTAGAGATGGTGTGAGGTCTCAGAAAATCTGTAAATTAAGAGGTTTTAGTTTGGCTTTCTTTTTTATAACTTCCATCTTTTGGGATGGGGATTTCTTTCCTTTTCTTATAGCCACCCTATTCAGTAACTCTAAGTGCAGGTCCTACTCCTTCCACAAAGCACTTTATAAACCTGAAAACAATGACTTTTAATTGATCCCTGCTTTAATTGTTAACCTGCTTGACTAAATGGCAAACATTTTATCACTAAGGGTCTAAAGCATTCCCACATTTGGGATCTTTCTCCCCCAAAGTGAAAAGCACCTATGTAAAACAGATGCCTGAAGAGAAGCATTAAGGAAAAGTAAAAAATGCATTATGTTGAACTATCTCTTTGCGTTATGTTTATTGCTCTGCAAAGGGTAATAAAGAACCAAACAGGATTTTAATTCCAAGGACCTAGTTCTGTTACTAGCTGTATGATCTAGGACAGATCAAAAAAGTTACCTGAAGTCTTATTTCTGCATCTGCAAACATCACACCATAACTCCTTCAGTTATCCGCTTTATTTTTAAATTTTTATTTATGTATTTATTTATGTATTTATTTTCAATTTTTTTTTAATGTTGAAATTCCTGGGACTGAAGGAACAGTCCAGATAGAGAATGTCTCTAACTCAAACCCCCAGAGTGGCGTGGGTACAAGTAGATGTTCCTACTGCATTCTGAGCCTGGAGGGAAGGTCAGACATGGGGCAACTAGCAGACCTGTTTTCCATGGTTTGAAGTAAATTGTCCATGCTCAGAGGCAGAGAATAGGACAGACCAAGTGGGCAAGCAGAACAGAGGGTCTCTACCAGGTCACATTGGATGTCAGAAAGAGGATCACATTTGGGGTCCACCTCTGGACTAAGGGCTGATTCCTTAGCCTTGTGGTTTGGGGCACATTTCTTAAACTTTCTAAACCTCAATTACCTCATCCATAATAGGGATAATTTAGGAGGTCCTCATTATCAGAAGATAATTTTTACTAAGAAACAAAAATTAAGATATTGGAAGGAGAGTTAGTATTTTCTAGTAAATATAGAAAAAAAATATGTTACATGTATTTTATGATAAAAATTTTTAGGGTACAATAACAGCTATGTAGTACTTAGACTGGGCAAAGGCTGAATCACGTTAGGGATTTTTTTAGCATAATTTTTCTGACACAATTGTATGATATTATGGATTAACATCCCTTCAATTGACATTGGACATTACATCACAATCATACAGAGAGGGTCACTCTTGAAAAAAATACCTGTTTGCTGAGATCTTTTGATGTTCACATTTTTCTCTTTTAAACCTTTGTTTTCAACAGTTTCCACTGTTGAAGCAGTTAAAACAATTGAACTTCCTTCTCAGTTATCTCTTCCCACTAGGATATGTCAACTTTATGGCAAATTCCTAGTACTGGGTGCAAGGGAATGCACATTTTACACTTCTACACTTATTGCCCAACCACTCTCCAGAGAGTGTACTAATTTTCACTCTAACCAGCACACAATACAAGCAAATTCCCACTTCCCCACATGCTTGTTCATGCTAGGCTTTATCTATATTTTTAATCTTGCCCAAGAAAGACTAAGACCTTGGGATACTATTAGAGAGAGACCCTGGTGTTAAACAGAAGAGAAGTTTATGTGGAGACTCATTTTGTGATAGGTAAAATGGCTAGTCACCATTTTAATGTTTTAATGACTTTTGCTTCTTCAGACAATCTTACAACAGTGGGGATTCGAGGAATGAGTACCTGGATGAGAAAGGCCCTCTCCCTCCATCTGAGAGTTGTGAAAGCTAAATTAGATAAAAGTACGTAAAATGACAGCTACTTCATAGGCACACCATCAAAGCTCCTCTTCTTCCTTTCAGCACTGGGGCTACAGTTGAGGTCAAGAGGGTAGGGAAGTAAGTCACAGATCCTGGGGCTTATTTGAACATAGAGAATTCAAGTAGGGTCTGGGGCAGACAAGATCATCACTAGTGTTGGTTGATGCTCTGTTGATCATTTTCTTTTTGCTGAGTAGGTCTATAAATCTAGAGATAGGGATTGTGGGGGAGAAGTTACTGGATCTGCCTCTCATTCTGCTACATTCTCCAACCACCCAGTGAGGTTGTTGTTTTCAGAGGGTTACCGCACACACTTTATGCTGATTTGGTTTCCTGGAGGAAGTAACCCAAATAGGGCTTTCAAAAAATTGATTCTTTTTTCTGACTAGGCCACACAGGCAGGGCCTTGTGGACAAGGTTAAGGAGATTATCTTCATGTAATAGCAATAGGAAGCTCTTGAAGGGTTTAAGCAGAGGGGTGACATGTCACATTTGCATTTAAAAAATACTCTGACAATAGTGTGAAGAATTAGTCTGAGGGGAACCAGAGTGGATAGTAGCAGACCATTAGGGGGCTGAGTTTTATATTTATAAGCACTACGTTGTGTATCATAAATGGTCTGGGGAATAATACCATGGTAAGCAGAAATGAGTATCTGGTCTACCTGTAGGTAATTTCCACTGGGGCTGAACAGTGCAAAGAGGATCAGATATTAAAAATCAGATAAAGTCAGACCAATCATCTTACTCATCAAGCAAATTTCTGATTTCATTTCCATTTAAATTTTCTTATGGGTTAAGGGTGTGCTAATTAGCTAACAGAAATGGTTGCTGGACAATTACATTTTTCATTATGAATTGCTACATGTTCTTTTCTGAATTACATTATCCTTACTCTGTATTAATCTCTCTAAGTTTGATTATCTCTGACAAAGTTAAATTTCTGGACATGCAAAGCTAAGGATCAAACTCTGTCCTAAGCAATCTAGACAGTTTCTTGTTAACATCTTTGTGTTGTTCTCTGGCTATAATAATTCCTATGGTAGAATCATGCTGGAGTAAAATTCTTATAGGAAGATTAATACACATACTAACTTTAATCGTTTTAATGTTTAAAATAGGCCAGTTGTAATGCTTGAAATATTATATATTATTATATTATGTTATATTATATTATATTATATTATATTATATTATATTATATTATATTATAT